>NC_068944.1:12915000-12927500 GCF_026419915.1 Harpia harpyja
CAAATGCTATTTTTTCCCCAAAAAACTATTTTCAGAAACAGAGTGTGAAAGATAAAGACGACTTGTGTACAGTTCTGCTATGTCCCAAAGGAAAAAAAATATATATATATATATATATGCTGAATTGAAAACAGACTTTCAAATTACTATATCACTTGATCACTGCTTAGTGGCACTAGCGAATGACGAATATAGCTAAATACTTCCAAATGCACAGTAAAAAAATATCATGTCCGTATATCTCCCTGACAGGTCTTCATGCATTTCACATTTCAAAAGCGTGACAGGGATCTTATTTCTAAGATAAATTCCCCTATCTACTTATTTCCTCGTGTATTTATTGTGGATCTAACCTTCTACTACAAGAAATAAATAAGCAGGTTAAGTAGATGCTATCTTTTAACAAATAGTTTCTCCAGACTGTATTACAACTTTATGAATGACAAAATAAATCCCTCATTTTTAAATCCACCAAGACATACATTTAACAGTATTGCACCTATTGAACCTCAATGTGTACTCTATTATTCACACACAATAAAAATGTTAAAATAACACTGAGAGTCTGTCTTTGAAGTGACAAAAACCAGAAAAATCAGAATTAAAGCTGCAACTCCATCTCTAACTAACCCCTGTGTGTGCCTTTGGTAGCAGTCCAAATAGGGTTTCTGACCTTTCTTAGGCTACCTTTGTATTATTTTTTTTTTCTTTTCTTTTTTTTATTCATCTCCTTAAATGGAGAAGGACAGAGAAAGATCACAGGAGGTTTCACTGACGATAGTGATTTCTATCTGTCTCAGGTTCAGAGACAGTAGAGCTGCTTAGGGACTTCAATTTATGTATTTTTGTAAATAAATAGTTGTTAAAATAATCAGGCATTTTTTGTTTCTCAGTGGTGTTAGACTTATTTTAATGAGTTTCTATTGCTCACTTCCAACATTTGCAACAGAATTTCAAGCAAGAATTACTGATCAAAGTTTACGACAGTACTTTTATATTTTCATATATATGTTGAATGGTCTTACTCAAGCACAGGATACCAACAGTGCTGCTGCTGATTTCCTGATGTTTTCCACCCACCTGCGGTTAGTAAAGGCCCTTTTAATCATTTTCCTCAAAGAAGAGGTTGCAGTATCGCCAGTCGTCACAAACTGGTTGGCGGCGGCAGCAGCAGCGTGTGGTTTACAAGGAATGTAAATAAATGTATCCACCCAGAGTTTAATGAGGAATGGTTTTTTTTTTTCACAGGGTTCCCGGTTCATTCAACACACAGGATGGCCCTGCTCTACAAGCAGCATTTGGTGGAGAAGACTTTTGCCCTTCAGAACACTTCTCACACAAAGTTCTCTGATCAATTTTTTTCCTCTTTTGGAGAGTAACCCATACACCTGAGTTCTGGTTTAATTGTTAAATCCCACGTTTCCCTACAGAACAAGCAATAATGACAAAATAAACTAATTCCAAAGTTTTGAAAAAATACAATTTCACACGATCCATCAATAAGGCCCGCATAAATTTCTGCCACAATTCATACAAAGACAACAGCTATCCTTTACACAAAGCAACGGAGGACTGCATTAGATCTCAACAAAATTTGCTTTGAAAAGAGAAAGAAACCTAATATATGCCATGTTAAACTCACATTTCTGGCTGAAAGCATATACTACAATTCATCAGTTCTTCTGTCCCTACATTATATGTCCTTTCTCCTTTCACGTACCTTTTCCTGATCCCATGTTCAGTCATCTTTTTCTCAAAGTCCTCCCTCTTAGCGCCCATTTTTGCCATCTTCCTTGCTGTTACTTAAAACCTCCTACACACAAATGCAGCTTCCTATCCTTACTCTTAACCCATAATGTTCATATTGACAAATATATAGTCAACCAACAAGTGTATCTCAAAGTGTAAGAAAAATCAAATTCTACTCAAAAATACACTGTATGCATAAAATTAGCACATACGAAGCGTATGTGTTCTGTCCTCTTCATGAGCCAATGTATTTTCCAGGTATGGTTACATAGGAACTGAATACAAATGGTGTTTTCCAGTTTCACAGTTTCTGCATTGGAAACCACATAGCTCTTGAGCCCTGAAATCTGATGGAAAGCTGCATTTTCAGGACCTGAATAATTAAAAGTTAAGGGTGGGATGGGGAGGGAAGGGGTTTTAAAAATTTCATAGTAATTTTTCAGCATTGGATCCAGACACTTAATAATTCAAATATTACTATACAAAATCTATGCAGAAGATATCAATGATAAAATTATACTTATTCAATCACATCTTCCTAATAAGCATCTACTAGAAACACAAGCTTCCTAAATGATCAGTACAGAAAGGAAATATTCTTACCCTCAATAGTCTTGCAAATATTTAAGGACAGTGGTACGGCAGTAGGATGGAAAGCTGTGCAACCTATCTAAAAGCAACACTGAACTGTGTACCATTTCTGCAGATTACCAAGGATTATGACCTTAAGTGGTAACCTCAGATCCAACAAGCGAATACATTTCTCTAAGTTCGTGAAGTTTGCAGCATTTATCTGGCTTTATTCCGGTGGCTCACAACCTGCTGCCAAAATATGTGTATACATTTTAAAATGTAATTTCACCACTAAACTGTACCTGTTGTTAAGCATTTTAAAATAAACAAACAAACAAATAAATAAATAAATAAGTGCCAGTTAGCAAAGGACCGTTTGAAACATGCAGTTTTCCTCAGAAAAGGATACTGGCATGAAAGAATTGCATACTGATGCCTTAAAAATAAATGCACCTTGGAAAAGTGAGCAATGTGTGAGGTGATGTATCACATTTGTGCAAAAAGCAAACCAACAAAAGACCATGGTATGTTCAAGGCGCTTGCTCGAATGGGTCTCAAAACTTGACTACATCACATTCTGAAGTCTCTCAAAAACGGCACCGAGGGGTTCTGCGCTTATCGGCACTCACATTTCTTCAGGTCCGAGGAAAAAAAAGTGTTTTCACAACTGCCATCACCTCAACTCTCAGTCTTAAGATTGTTCTGTCTGACTTGTGCATCAGTAATAGGCTACACGCATCAATTTCTGACCTTTGCTTCAGCTTTGAAATACCTCCAATTTCAGATTTACCTGTCCTAACACACTGGGCTGAATGCCTTGTGTCACAGAAGTGACAGAATTGGCCCATTGCCTTCAATGCAGCAGCACAGCAGAGGAAAACGTAGGTCTGTAGCTATGGGTTGGTTAACAATTCCACTGGCAATATACAAGCTAGGAGAGCATACATCTTATTCTTCAGTCTCTCTTCTGACTCTGCAACACATGTTGAGGTGAAATGTAGTCAAAATTTAGTCTTGTTGCTTTCCCAAGCATTCATGCCTCTGAAAATAGTCAGTTATTCTGTTGAGGTGGCAGCTACTATTTTTACGTCATTGCTTTTCAGAATAGAAGCACGCTTTAAATTTGTATCTTCCAAATTAAAACCATTTTAAAACATAATCGAGTATAAACAAAGAAGGACTGAAGGTTACTTTATGGGAAGAAAACAGCTTACGAGCCAGCTGAAAGACATGATGCAACCACCAGACGCAGCCTCATGATTCCCACTGTATTCATTAAGGCATAATGGAAAGTTTTAAATTTATCATCTTCCACAGTGTTATAATATTCTGTCAATTTTGTAACATTAATCTTGCTGCAGAGCTTTTTATAACATAGAATCACTTAAAATAGTGTCACAGCCTACTGTTTAATGCACATAAAGGTATGTTTCATTAACACTACTCTGAGTTTTTACTAGGACAAATATATAATGTAGAAAAAACTGAACATCTGTATATAATAGTAGTGATTCAAAAGCTTTTATACCAATAAAACTTAGAGTTTCACTTGAACACTTTTTTTCCTTACCTAGAGGATTCTAGAACATAGAGCTGGAACAGAAACCCTGGATTAACACAATCTAATGGAACAGTGCTATAAAATGGGCAATTTTTTTTAGCAGTTCCATTACCTTTATCAGTTGCTCTCCATCATAAATTTCTCAGTTGTGACTATGGTGCACGTGACTTAAAGTTTTTACCTAAGAAAAGCTTGGTCTGCCCTAAGGCTATTCCAGATAAATTTATCCATATCCTGGAAAATCTCATAGATTTATATTAGATTCTGGGGGGGGGAAATATTATGGAAGATTCTGAATTCTGTAGAAGGAAATAAATCACTTGACCAAATGCTTTACAGGAGTATTTTACATAAGCACAAGTAGCTCGTGGCATTCAGGCAGAGGCAGAACAGAGAGAAAAAATAGAACTGCAACTCAGTCTATCAATTATACCAAATGGGACTCATCCACATGTTTGTAAATACATGTCTTTAATTTTTAAGAGTAATATACACTATACTGGAGTTTAGAAGATCAGATTCAAACCAATAGGAGCTTCACAATTGTAAACATACGTTCTGCTATCAAATGTCTGCACATTTTTAAGAAAAGAGAGATGCAACTACCTTGACATACCATGTACGTGCCAAAGGTTACATCAAGATGTCATTTATGTCCTCAGTACATCTCCGAAGATGGATACAGTTAAAACAAAACTTGTCTTTAGAAATGTCTTTTTATTTCAATTTTAATTGAACCGTTACCTGTCTTCAAGGAATTTCCTTCAATATCTTTTGAAAATAGAAGGGAAATCAAGATAAATATTTGAACTCAAAACTACTGGCACCTTGATACCAGTGGTTGTTTCTGTTTCCACAAATAGAAAACGTTTCTATGTTTTAACAATGCTTTTGATATTTGCTGTCAATTATTATATATTTTTTTTAATTTACTTTGGAAATCTGGCAGTCTCCACCATAACACCAGTAGCTTACAGCAGAATAGCAATACTGACAGTGACTTGTGTCATTAGAATAAATAAATCCTGATAGCCAATACAATCAAGTCACAGACTGGCAGATGCTTGAAAACCAATGGTACATATTAATTTTAAGCTAAATCTTATCGTCCTCCCTCAGACAGAACACCCACTCATGTAGGAGCTGACCTGTTATTCTAATGCATATTTGCAGGAGCAGACTGTTAAGAGCAACCTTTGCTGTATATGAAGTTAATAGTTTAAGCCTTGAGCAGAGGTTTCCCATGAAAAGTTTCCTCTTCAGGATGGACATCTAACTAGGTCTAAGAGTCAAACTAGTTTGTAGTCTAATCAAATAAAGTACTTGCAGAAAAAACCCTAAAATTCTACCAGAACTGAGAAGACAGAATAATTTTCTTTCTTTCAGGCTTCTGACTACCCCTATGTTCAAGTGTATATAATTTTAAAACACAAATAAAACTCATCTCTGTATATTCATCAAGTGCTGGAGAAGGTCCACATTTCTTTGCAAATGTGCAATCAGCTACTTTGGCAGTTCTCATCTTTCTTATTTTTCTACCACGTTAAATTCTTCTATCCTTTGCATTCTATCCTTCTATCCAAAAAACCCCAGCATATAATGGCTAGAAACCAGCAGATACTGACACTTACTCTGACACACAATTAATTTCCAACTTCATTAAAATCTTTATTAAAGATATATTTTTTAAAACTCTAGAGGTCTTTCAAAAGTGATGAAAACTACTCTTCTGCTAACAAGACAAAGGAAACACAATGAGTTTAATTTAGGTCACAGTGACATCAGAGAGGTTTATTTATTGCCAGCTTTGTTGCATCCAACAAAGCTTTAATCTGTGACATGCTGTAGCTTGTAAAACAGCAAAGTGGTATGGTATCAGAGAAACTACACCATGCCACACATTTCTAAAAACGTCTGGTGTCAAGCACGTTACACTCAGCAACACCATCAAGAAGAAAGAGAACGGATTTGGGGGGGGGTTGTTTTTCGTGTTTTCAGTTTACATTTACAGCTGAAACAGCCTTTGAAAATTCCTATAAAAGACTTCACATACTGAGAGACAGCTGTTTCTATGTTGTCAGAGATGATGAGAGTACAACGTTTTTATGAAGCTGAAAATCAGGGCAGACCTTAGGTTTTACAAAGGAAAAGGGTGAGAATCAAGGCTTGCTTCCATGAACCGCAGAGTTCACCCAGCATCAGACAGATATGTCTCAATAGGACAGAAGGGTGGGAAAATTGGAAGATTTCAGCACATACCGGGCAAAGATTATTTTGCTTGTTCAAGCCAGGGTTTCATCAGGTATTACAGGAAACGAAGGAGTGCGGTGGCTAAGGCCACTGTGGGCTTTGGGTACCAAAACCCCCTCCAAATCCAGCCACGTTTGGCTGACCCCCTGCAACTCTAAGTCTTTTGAGAGGACCCTGGGAAGTGCTAAGCCTTTGCGGAGAGATTAACAAGCCTGGAGAACTACAGAGGCCCGACGGACATGTGGCTGCTGAGAATGTGGCTGAGAGTAAGGCTTTAACAACTGTTACGCTTGCCTGAAAAGAAGGTTCCTCTTAGTTTTAACCAAATGCATATTGGGAAGTATATGTATTTGTAGTTCAGCTACTTCTTAATTACATTTAACATATGCTATCACGCTTCAGACTTCTTAAAATATCAGACTTGCTCAAATCCACACACCAGCGATAGTTTGTATCTGGTGGTTAATTGAACCTGAGTTCAGCTACCAATGCGAAAAGTTCACCTGCCTATGAGAAGCCCAGATTTCCCCATTTGTTCGGAAACCTCCCCAGCATGGTCTAATGCTAACAGAGAGTCATTTACAGTATAATCCTGTGCTGCAATGCTGATAAATAGACAAATAAAGACTTTGATTTTGACAACTGCACTTTAAAGGTATTTTCTAAAAAAAATAGATAGTTCCGCTGCTATCACAACTAATAAAAAATATTTTACTATGGATGCATGGTTTGTGAATTTCTTTAAATTTAGGAGAAATGAGAGAAAATGTCCTTAGTACTAGAATAGAAGATATCTTAAATACAGAGGGGTGCAGAATCCCTGTATGTTTTTGGGGGGGCTTGGGGTTTTTTTTGCTTTTAAATTAAACTGCTCAGTCAAATATGTATTTTACAGGAAAAAAAAGATTAAATCTTGGATTTTTTTTTTAAATCAGTTTTTATTCAATTACTGGGTTTGGGTTTTTTTTTTTTAATCTTTGCTGTTTTTAATTTACTTTCACATGAAATCATACTGAATAAAATAAACCTGTCATTTATAACAAAATTCAAAAAGAAAACCAGAAAATCCCCTAAAGGAAAAATAAGACTATATGCTGAAAATAACATATCATAGACTAGACAAAAATTTAAAGCAAGAAAAAAAATGGTAATATGCCTTTTATTTCATCTCTGCATTTGATAACTTACTACAAATTGTTTTTTATAAAGTTACTTATTTTGGTATTGTATTTAGACAAATATCTGTACAGTCTTATAAAAGAATGACTGCGGGTTTGTGATTTTAATAGGTTCTCAGAATAAGATTCCACAGTTGTCACAGCAGAGCAATACCAACTTACAGTATGATTTTACTGACATCAGTAAAATATCAGACAAACTCAGTTTGACTCAAATCAGCTATAAGCACTATTTTTTTTCTAAACCTAATATTATTATAATGCGATTTTTCATTATTAGTCCAATTCAACTTGTATTGAAGTCAATGAGATTATACTGAGTTCTATAAGTATTAGATCAGGCTCTGCAATGATGCTACAGCTACAACAAAATAAGTCTTGTCAAAAGGACTAACATAAAGTACATCCAGCTTATATTGTTAACAAATTATTAGTTTATTAAAACCTGAGTTTCCAAATTCTCATTTACTTTTCATCTGTTTATTGTATCTCAGCTGGTATAATCAAAATAACTGTTCATTTTCATTTTACATGAGCTGTTTCAGTCACTTTCATTTTCATGGTTTTGTCCACTGGCATAATAGTCCCAACAGTTTGCCAACATTACTGAAAGATGTTTAAACTCAAGTAAAATATATGCCTTATAATTTTGCTTATGTTACAGCAAGGAGAAGACTGATATTGACCTTAAAAAAATGTTACAGTACTTATACAAAATTTTCAGTTTAAGCATTGGTCAGCCTATCAAACTTGGTTTTGTAAGATTTTCTTTTGATTTCCTTGTGATTTAGGCAACATACCATAGCACTCATTTGGCAGAAAATGTTGAATTAGGTTGACTTAGTATTATTTGTGATAATAGTGGAACCACAGTACAGCGAGAGATGATAAGACCGATATAATTGTTTTAATATAACATGCAAAATGTTGCACATGTGGAATAGAAGAATTGAGAGCAAAGAGGAATATTATATGTCTGAGAAAATGAAAAACCAGCTAAAATTCATGGTCTTTTTAATATCACACATTTTGCTAGAATGCCAAGTGATATTCAGAGTGCTGTGGTGAGTCCTAAATCATATATATTCTGTCTACTGTAAAAACTGCACATTCAAAAATAATTAAAGCCGGTATGTCTAAACTACAGCATACAAACTGATATACAATCTCATTAAAAATATACCGAGATTTCTGTAGAAAGCATGCCAGGATTCAACAGGAAAAATGTCTATTTGGGAGCATTATATAGTATTTATCACTATTTTAATGTAATGTTTATCACTAATGTGCCAGCAGAAGCTTTCTTCTCAGAAGGTTAACTCTTTGAAATTAAACAAAAATTAGCACATGGAAAGTACTTAATTGTTCTTCTCTTCCTATTTTTAAATGGAGGAGGTGCATAACATTACCAAGATATGCATGTATTTTTAATTAAGATAGTATCATTCGAGGTTGTGATTCCTAAGCCAATTTACTATTTCAAAATGCAGTCAGTTCTCCTTCTAAATATAAACATAAGAGGATCAGAGCATTGTTGCACAAATCATTATGCTTTTAACAGCTGTTCATTTATGGTCTCTATAATTTTGGAAACAATAGGAACAAGAACAATTGACTTCATGCACAGAAACGTATTCTTCTGCCAGGTATGTTCCCCTAATCGGTCATGTTTCTGCTATATCTTACCTTCTTACGACCTGGAGATTAATTTTCTTAAGATCCTTCCAATGAATTCTAAAGAAGTTTCATTATTATTTTTAAATAATTGGCACTACCTACTTTAAAAAAAAAAAAAAAAGTGCAACAGAAATTACAAGAACTCTGAAGGCTAAGATCTGAATACAGTATTTCCATTTTGCATGGTTTCATCCTAAATCTTCGGATTGACAAAACAGTAGATTTTCAGTACAGTAGATTGCTTTTATTAAACTACATTTGAGATGTATTTCAATCATATTTTATTACCCTTTAAAATTAAATGAAATCAGAAGATTTAGGAGATTAAATGCCATTAAAAAAGATTAGACTATCTTTCCTATTATAGTGCAGTTTTATTTCTAAGTTTTCTTTTCAGTCTGTCCATACCAAAATATGCCCTGCCAGCAACAAGAAAGTATTTGGTAAGTTGAGATCATGGACTGATTATTATTGGCTACAGAATAACTCTGAAACCACTCTTGAATAATGATTTCCATGACATAAATACTGTAGAGTCAACTATAGTTGATCTAAAGAGTAGGATATTTTTCCATGTCAGGTGTGGTCTGATGAACCATCAGGCAAATGACTGTGCCATGAGTGAAAAACCATTACCAGCTCTGTGCTGGTTTTGGCTGGGATAATTTTTTTCATAGTAGCTGGTACGGGGCTATGTTTTGGATTTGTGCTGAGAACAGTGCTGATAACACAGGGATGTGTTCGCTGTTGCTGAGCAGTGTTTACCCAGAGCCAAGGGCTGTTCTGCTTCTCACCTCACCCCACCAGTGAGGAGGCTGGGGGGGCACAAGGAGTTGGGAGGGGACACAGCCGGGACAGCTGACCCCAACTGACCATATATATGATATTCCATGCCATGTGATGTCATGCTCAGCATATAGAGCTGGGGGAAGAAGAAGGAGGAAGGGGGGGACGTTCGGAGTGATGGCGTTTGTCTTCCCGAGTCACCGTTAGGCGTGATGGAGCCCTGCTTTCCCGGAGATGGCTGAACACCTGCCTGCCCATGGGAAGCGGGGAAGGAATTCCTTGTTTTGCTTTGCTTTGCTTGTGTGTGCAGCTTTTGCTTTCCCTATTAAACTGTGTTTATCTCAACCCATGAGTTTTCTCACTTTTACTCTTCTGATTCTCTCCCCCATCCCACCACGGAGGAGTGAGCGAGTATCTACGTGGGGCTTAGTTGCCCACTGGGGTTAAACCACAACACAGTCTCTTAAAATTTCAGAAAGAAATAAATCTCATTCTTAAAGATGGTGGCAGTGAAACCACTACAGATACCCAGAACATATGCACAGGTTTTTCTGCTACTCTGTGGCAACTGCTTACTTTATCAATTAATCTGAGTACTTCTCCATTCAGGAAGACTGCTCAGCTATTGCCAATAAAATACCAAATGTTAACATTGAATTTTGAAGGACTCTTATTTCTAGACATTTTTCCAAGCTGTAAGGCTGAGGGTGCTAAGCACACTTACTCTTCGTATACTTATCCCAGGGTGTTGTCTGCTCTTTTAGCTGGAAGCAAACCCCTAGTAAATTCCTATTTATCTCCTTGCCAATCAAGAAGTGAATGACTGACAGTAACAGAGCCTTATCTAGGACTCCTGTCTGTGGTGCATTCTGCTAAATGATGTCATCGCTCTAGCAAAAGAAAATAAGCAGATTATTACAGTGACTAGAAGCAAACTAAACATTTGGAATTTTGCATGGACAGATTTACACACTGTCTGTCAGATAAAGCACAGTTTGCCTGCTGCTTACACAACAAGAATGTGCCTGACAGCTTCTTCCCAGCTTTAGTATCTGATTACATAAATAGGCCATTCCCCACCATTCCTAAAGACTGACAGTCTGTCTTAGTTTAAAGAGCAATTTCTGACTATCAGCCTTTCTGTCTTGCACACGAGGCTGATTATCATCAGGGCACTTCCTGGAGGTCCAATCAGTTGGTTTTTCTGTTAAACTCAGGATGTTACAAAACTTGTAGCCACAAGAATATTAAGAAAATGAAAAATTCTTCAGCAGTAAAAATTTACCAGCAGTGACCAAAAACTTACATCCCGCATCGCAGTGAAAACTCTTACCGACTTCTTTGAGCATTTAGATAAAAGATTTTAAGTGACTGCTATTTTCAAGGAACAGAATGACCACACCTGGGGAAAAAAAAAGTCTTAAAAAAAAAAAAAGACAAAATAAAAACAAAAAAAACTGAAAAAAATTTAAAATAAAGAACAACATCCACCCAACCACAGGTAACAGCTAACTACTCCCTCCTCCTCCTCCCCCATAAAAAGGCACCTTCTTCATGAGTGGGTCTCAGGAATTCATACAGCAGCTCTGTTGTCCAAGTCTGCAGTTGCCCTCCCAAATTAAACTTGAAAACTGTCATATAAAGGATCTTCATAACCTTCTGTATGTTTTTGTATTAGCTGTGCAACTGTTAGTCTATTTTAATAATTCTGCTTTTCCAAATCATACCTCAATAAAACTATGCTTTAAATTAGATACATTTTACTGTTGCTAGTTGACTCAAATATTTTTAAGGTATGAGCATGTAAAAGACATGCCATTTTTCACAGCTAAATGTATGCAGGTGTTAATGAACTTATTTAAAAAATGGTTCTGAGCACCGAAAAGGGTAAACACATAATAACTCTGCTGTTTACAATGGTAAACAATTGCAAGTCATAACCACAATATTGTTCCTAGTTATTTCAGCTATAACTTGCAAGGCTTCATAGCCAGACAAACCAGATGAAATATGTTGCTGCAGGTCTGCTCTGATGGATCCCTCTGAAATATCCACATTATTGCTTTTATTTTATTATGTACCACACTTCATAACTGTACACAGCAGAGTACAATAAAAACTGCACTACACTCCTTTAAGTACTTATTAAATAGGTCAAAAAGTTACCATAACAAATAACTTGCTCTACTCAGGGTCCATTAATAACACATCTTGTTGGGACTCTAAAGCAAACAGGGGGGGAAAAAGAACAGTGGAGAAGTGTCTATTATTTGGTGCTACTGCCTAGCAGTTTGCATTTAAAGAGCGTGGTATTATTAGTCACAGCATTACTCAGTCAGTTGCTGTTCTAAAACATTAGAATTGGCACAAGATGGAAAACTGTGCTACACACAGGTTTGGGGGGAGGGGAAGGGCAGGAGAGCACTTTGATCCTACATGGAAGTCCACTGGATTTGCAAAGGTCAGAAACGCCACAAAGCCTAGTGCTTTCCTACTGTTGGGAGCCATGAGATCTAGGATTGTGATTCCCCTGCACAAAACGTTTTCCCCCTCACAGTAACATTCTTAAAATACTAATTCCTCGATCTAGGCAGAAGACTGGAAACGAGAAAAGTAGCAGACAAGGATGCGAGAGAGCTGGAGATACACAGGAGGCTGCTTCAAGGCCGTAGGCAGGCGCCGCAGAGGGGCAGGAGGAGATGGCGGCCGCATGAACGAAGGGCATC
>NC_068944.1:12932500-12970000 GCF_026419915.1 Harpia harpyja
ATTTTGTTTTTTCTATTTATAAATTTTGTATTGTCCTGGGTGTAACCCAAAACACATAGATCATGAACCCTCAGGTAACCAAAACTAAACTAGAGGCAGGAGGCTCTTGCAGGCGGGAAGTCTGCCATTAGAGACAAGGGGTTATCCTGGTAGAGAAGGCTTACGAGGTCCTGTCACACTACGCACACAGTATTGATGCTGAATTGTAGGTTTGCGTTTTGTATTCTATTTGTTTGGGTTTATTTCCTCCTCAAGTATAGGTTCTGTATGTGAAAGTATAATATTGACAGGTGTTCAGAATGGTGAGAGAATTATCTGTGACTTCCCCAAAAAATGAAGATAGGAAAAACCATATATCTTCATATTGGCCAAATACTGGCCACAATTTAGACCTAAAACTTCAGAAAAATGTAAGAATTCTCTTTCCCAAACCACAGATACAGAGTAAGTAATTAAAATAGCTAGCTAACTAGAATCAACCCATGAAGTTGCACTGTAACAACTTCTTTTTATCTTCCATGCATTTTAGATGTACGGATTCATAATGAAGTTACATTACATCAAGCTATAATATTTGAAATACCAGCATAAGGTATACCAGTATTGCTACACAAAGTAACGTGAAAACATGTTAATTAAGATTTAAGAAGCTACATCAGAAAAAAAGAATTCTTTTGAAAACATTCTATAAGTCCTTAAGCAGACCCATTTTTAGCCAAGCTGACCACAAAGTTTGAATACCTTGCCAGATACTATTTATTCTAAATATAACCAATTAGATATAATTTTACTTACAAACTAACCTGACTTAGAAAAAAGCAAAACTATATTGTGCAGTATCATACAGCATCATCAAAAATAAACATGTTGAATACAAAACAGGACTTTATTAGATAAGGCATTATATTGAGAAGCCTATGAGAAGAACAAATAGAACAAAAGTCAAATATCAGTTAAAATATTGGAAGACTGTAAGATCACAAGTCTGTGAAGCTTTTGAAGTTGAATGACTAACAGATGTACAAACTACTTTCCTATATGTAGCAATCCCCACAATTTTATGACTCCAGTTTGAAAAAATATTTGTATGGACATGATACCGTTGGTTCGCATGATCACTAATAGTTGCTAAAGATATCTGACCAAAAAAAATTAATTCATACATCATATTTTTGGGGAACAAGTGAAAAAGGATTGTGTTCAAGTCTATCTGAAGTTAAGGCCATTTCTGTAAACAGCTACAAGTGCGGACAGTTGAAGCGGGCATAGAATTTCACAAACCTGGTCAAAGGACAGCAGAGAAGACCAACACAGAAAATAGCCACTAAAAACATGTGAAACTAGAAAGTCAGTAGCTCCAGTGGATCTGCAGCAAACATAGCCAGAGAGGGCTTGGTATGTGCTATCCAAACATTGATCTAAGACAAAAGTTAAGCAACAAGAGGACAATGCCCAGAGTTATGGACACATTCTATGTGCTCCACCCCATTTTTGCTCAGATCACAGAGCAAAACCCAGCAGAACAAGTGATAAAACTACTAGGCTTTGTTCAACATGTTGTTCTTGAAACAAACATCCAGTAGAGAAAGTCTGAGCAGAAGTGTTGTCACCTGGCTAGCATGAGCAGCCTCTGCCTGATAACAGCTTCAGTCTTGTCACTGACAACCACCCTGTTAATGCTGTCTTTTAAAATCTATCTAGGGAGACTGATACAAAATCCAAAAAGAGATTAGGAATACAGCTGTCATAACACTATGAGTGAATCATGCGAACAAACTCTTTATTTCAAGAAATTGGTTATTGCAACTGTGAAGCTGAGCTGGAGAACCTATCCTCATGTCAGCTCTCACAAATGAGCAGGGAAATGTTCCCTGCACACGTACTCCTGACCCAAGGGACAAGTTGGTAAGCCAAACTGAATGTTTTCCAGGGACCACAGACCACAGCTAAAACTTCCTGAAATTCTCACCTGCTTGGAAGTGCTACTAGGAAGTTTAGCCACAGGTATCTACAAGCCAGATCAAATCGCTAAGTAATTGAAATACTAATGCAAGAAGAGTTCATTACACTGATTAAACCAGTATTCCTACTTTACTAAACTAGTACCAGGAGACTGGAACCTCTTATTAACAAATAAGAACTGGACTTTGTTATTAACAAATAAATACTTTATTAGCAACAAAGCCACAAAAAGCACTCAATGTTTTCAAAAGCTCAGTATGAAAAATCCCATCCATGATCAAAAGAATGCACGCAATCTTGAACAAAAACAAAGCAAAGGTTTGAATTGGTAGTAACATTATAACTATTAGAAGCTCTGATTACAATGGCATAAAGACTTATGGCTGGCCAAACACTAGACAAATTAGATATCTTCAAAATTATGATTTTCATATTAGGTCTTAAATTTGTATGTGATAGAGTTAGGTATCTACAAGACGCAATGCTCTAGTAGTAAGTTACATCTTAGCAGAGTGATTTTGAACTGCTGAACTACCTTTATTTGAAAATTGAGGAACTAAATATTTTTTTCAAACTCATTGTACAAGCATTTGGTTAAATTTACACGATCAGTCCCATGATATTGCTGGTATACATCACTGATAGCAAGGAAAAGAAGAGCAGGGTAAGGAACGATAGTTTCTATCAACATTGAAATCACCTACTTTGACCACAAAAATAAAAGATCTGCCTTTGTAACACATTATAACCTCAAGTTAGCCAGATTCATTATTCCTTGATGACTGCAATGCCATGTGTTGATTTACACTTCTGATACTGTCTGAACTATTTTCTGATATTACTGCATTTTGTATAATTTCTTAACTGCTTTAGCTAATACAATTGATGCAATTATAATGATTGCCCAGTCTCTGTATTAGCTAAGAAATGCAGACTCAAATAAAACCAAAAAACCTAGGAGAAATCTTTAGTTAAATTAGTTAACCATCATGTGTTTTATAATGGGCCCACACAGTTCATAGCCATTTATATAAATGTTCACTGATTGCTAGTTAAAGCTCGTACAACAATTATTCACAAACTGATGGAAGTTCCTGCCCAAATTCAGTGATGTCTGGGGTTAGTTTAATCAAACAAAGGTTAAGATGAAGGTTTATTTCTTTAGTAATAAAGAATCCTCACCACCCACAACAGCATATATAGAAAATAAATTTTGCTCCCTTGGGCACGAATACCTCCGCTCAATGAACAATGGCTTTCACTCTGCTAATTGGAGAACGGAGAGGTAAAGGTCATGTGTAAAAACAATAGGGGATATAAAAATAATGCAAACTAAGGAAATTACAGCATTTTCCAATTGTCAGCGTGACAGCTACCAGTGAGAAATAAGGACATCAGACACATGTGCCCTACTGTGCAGGCTGGGTAACAAGACAGTCTGCACTCCTGTACGCTGGCAGTATGTAAACATGTTTCTCTTTCTAGGGACAACAGGGCTATGCCCCAACAAAAGTAATAATCTTCTCTAGAATTATGTTGACCTGAAATTTAACTAATCATTTCAATAGGAGGAAATAGGAGGGGGGGGAGGGGAAGGACAAAAGCAGAAAAAAAAGGCTTTGAATTAGGTCACTGAAGTGCAACCGTTTGAACTATTCTTCTGTTCTGAGTAAATGAATTTTAATGTTCTTTTTAGTTCTTGTTCATATTTAAGTACTACCTTGTTTAGCAGTTTGGTTGGGTGAAAAACAAAAGAGCAAGGATTTGAGCAGCATTGTGTACCTAACTTGTTTTCCATGGATTAGAATAGACAAATGCAAATTATAGTAAAACATTCAGAAAAAGAGGTACATGCAGGCAAACTATCATTTAACTTTTTGAAAAATCCTTATGTCTATAGTTGTGTCCTTTTCTTGATTTAAATGACAGATGCAGATGTTTTTCTTAGTAGTTAGCACTTAGTTTATTTTTAAATGTTTGTACACAGGTTTCAGACCACATTAAGAGAAACATTTTCAAATGAAATTATAGTAAGGAATTTTTAATCTAGTTTCCTTCTTCCTCCTGTTCTTTTTCCTTGCATCTATTTTAAATAGTTGCCTTGAAAATGCATATACCTCTGAAAAGCTCTAGACTGTGATTTTTTTCAGACTTGCGAAGGGTTGTCATGTTTCAGCTCTTTTCCCCTTACTTACTTGTCCAGTCTTCAGTGTTCTAAGACATGCACTTAAAGGATAATAAAAGAAGACCACATTATGTGTCAAATTAAATGTTGTTGATACTTGCTTTAAGTGTACATGCACTGACATTCTGTTATGGATCAGCTGCCGGACAATAATACTTGCACATTCCCTGCCTGACAGATTGTTCTGTATTTTGTTTGAGATGCTCTAATGTTTTTGACGACCCATACAAGGCCACACATTTCAGCAAATTTTCCAAATTAATACTGAGACCAGTTTACAATGTTTTCTTCAGTAGCGCTCACACTTACTGATTGTGTCTTAAATAATAAACCATGCCCTCAGGCAGTTTTTCTCAGAATGTTTATGATGAGAACTCATTCATCTAAATCTACTGGCCAATGGAATAAAATAAATCAAGAATTTCCCAAAATATAACAATATTTGTGTTCTCTAGATAATTGATGACTGCAGCTGCACTAATTAAAACCCATGTGAGTTTCATTAATCTTGGTCACTAGGTCCAATTGCTGTACACCACACCCTGATCACTGCATATTGCCCTTGTGTCACATTCAGGTGAGACTTGACTTTTAGTTAGAATCTCACAGTATCATTATTATATTTTTAAAATCTGAATGATCATATCATGCATACCCCTATTGTGCATCTAAGTGTCTTAATTCACAACGGGTAAGCTCAATAATAAATTTAAAATATTACATAAGACTAAGTTATTTTTAGTAAAATGCATGCCAATACTCTGCCACCCCAAAGAAGACAGTGAGGTATGGAGAAGGGTGAAGGCCACCTGTAATAAAAAATTTCTCTATTCAGACAAAAAAAAAAAAAAAATTTTCTTTAATATTACTACAGTGGCATTTTGTTTGCATACCTGTACTTTTCTCTACTGGAAATCAAAAATACATCTTCACTAGAGTATTTCTAGGTAATAGCTGTATCATACATATATTTTTCTGTATCAGAGAACATTTTTATAGCTGTAGATATGCTTTGCTTGTTAAAGAAAAAGAAATGTGTCAAAAACTTGTGGTTCAGATAAATATCTACACAAATAGCTATAACTAATGTTAATAACTAAGCTGCCTTGCAGATCATAAATACTAGGAAATATAAATAACTCCTAGAGACAACTGCACAATCTATATTTGAGGAAAGGCAACATTTGAGTAATCAATCACATGAAGCCAACACTGTCATAAGCTGAGTTTATGAAAATACTTGTAAACATTTATTAAATGTAAATCCCTCTTCAAAATGTGTGTTATCAGAGATCCCCATTTTTTCATGCAATTTGGAGTATGTAATATACAGCAGCTGATGAATATACAAAAGCCTTGTTGCAGGAGCTGCTTCCTGTTGGTCCCTCAAAGTGCTGGCAGTGATACAATTTCTTTCAAACTAATGTCACATAGAACATGTTCTAGAGAATAACTGATAAAATTTAAAGTCTGGCTGTATCATCCTTACCGAACAAAATAATTCTTGCTATTAACACTACTTCTTTTTCAAGATTAAAGAGTACGTTTTGCTTTCATTTGCTGATTGAAGTCAAGGGAATAAATAATAACTCATGTAACTGGGAACAAGTTTTGGACCATTATGTACAGGCCTATTTTACAGCGTGATAAAGCTTTTGTCAAAATAACTTAAAAGCTGACATGCAAATTTAATAAACGCTGCACTGCAAAACGCTTCCACAGAAAAGCTTCGTGCTGCCCCCTTGGGAAGTGCTTCCTAGGTATGGGAAGGAAACATTGCAAACCTCTCCAGAGAAATGCTGCTGTGTGCTCACGCCCGCGCCCTTGGGCACGTGTGATTTGCTGCTCTCTAGTTTTCTACTTGCTTTCAGACCTCGGGGGATCAGCCAGGCTCTGGCCAGCCACCGGGGCTCAGACCACAGCAATCATTTCTCCTATCGGTAGCTGTTCAGCATACTCAGACCTAACACCCACGGACCAGTTTCCTGCTTATCTGCTTGACAAATCAGCTCCACAGAAATTTCTCCAAGAACTAAACATAAGCTAGGCAGGGATGGGTTCCCAAAATGAGAGACAGTAATGCCATCAGTAGGGCATTATGGATGCCATACATAACAGCATCTGAAGGTCTAAGAAATAATGTGGACATGATGCTCCAGAACGGCCAAACAAATCAATTCTTTCTGACTGCAACAAACTTACATCTCAGTGGGGACTGATGACCCAGGGTGTTCGCACTGCTTGCAGGCCATACCCAACCTGCAAGGACAACTCATGAGGCTCGCGGCCTCTTTGGAACATCATCTTTTCCCAAGAAGCAGCTCAACAAGCCATACGCAAGGACCCAATGCCGTAATAACGCAGATGAATTAAGTTGCTAGGGTCAGTTCTAGCCTGGTCTTCATCTTGCCTGCTATATCCATATATTCCTTCCATGCTATAAAAGTGAAGTGCAGACATCCTTATTACAAAGTAACTACAAATCGCTCAGGTTATGGGGTGGAGGTGTGGTACCCAAAGAAAAGACAGAAGCTAAGGACAGGTTTTGAGAACTGTTCTAATGGCAACATCAAGCTTTTTCATACTTCTTCTGGTGAAACACTTCAACCAAGTAACTTCTTAATGGGAGCAGCACTCTTATTTACACCGGGATTTCATTATCCTTTTAAGAAAACATACAATGACATAGAATGAAAACACAGAATAAAAATTAAAGACATTCTTAGCAAATATATGTATTGTACAATGAAATAATAAAATTGATCATCTTTGCCGCAGGATCTTTTCACCTCCCTCTCTTTTTAAGCATGGCCATCTTATTCTGTTGCTGATGATAAAATCATAGATGACATTTTGGAACACTGCAATAAGCAGATGTTGTAATATGGCTCTAGTGCCAGCTCTGGTCAGAAAATATAGGTGAAAAAATTTCACATATTGCAATGGTTCAGAGGCCTGGTTGGGCAAGTTGTTCTTAAATAGCGGTAGACTTCCCAGCAGGGGCCAACCAAACGTGCTCTGAAGTGATTTTCTGAATGACCTTAACAGACTTTCCGTCTTCCAATTTTGGTCCTCGATGGGCTATGTTAACATACTATGAGTCAGAGTTCCTTTTGAAAGGAAAAAAACCCCAACAAACTAAAATCTTGATCAAAGAGGACGTATGACTGACTCTGCAATAGGAACACTAATTTTCTGACTCCTATAACTCATAGATGGTTGAACTGATTTCAGTCAAACCACTAGCAGAGACCAAGCCTGGAATATTTCAATACAAAAAGAAAAGTTTTTTGAAGTTAAAAATGAATGAAAAAGAAGGGCACAAGTGAAATTATGTTGCAGGCTTTACTACAGCATTCTTCCTACTGTCCCAATACCTTCGTTAAATTAACTATTTACAAAAACAAATACTGAACTCTTACATTCAATTTAAGTTTTCCTTAATCCTCTCCTTTTTTATTGGAAATCCACATATTCCCAACCTTATTCAAGCACCCTATTTTCAAATGCTGATAAGCTGTCAGTGTCTGTCAGTACCTGACAGGCTGTCTTTGTTCCAACTGTCCATATCTAAATAAATATTTCCCTTCCATTTATCAAACACATTGTGGTAATAACTGTCTCTTCTTCACTGAGCAGAACTTCTGTTACTCAGAAATGAACAAAAGTAGGAAGGCAGGTTTCAGCAGTGCTTTCTGAGTAAATTGTGTTTAGTGCGTGTCTGGATGCATCTAAAGCTGAGTTATAATTTGACTGTACTTTGTCAACAACACAGCACCGCAAATGTTAGCAGCAAAACGTTTTGACATTATGCCATTTCAAGAGTCTCCCAAACACTGAGTACTTCTGATATCTGTATTTCAGACTACTTTTCTATATGGCTATCCACTCACATTTTCTTAAGAAAACTTAATTTTCCACCTCACCCATATTTTTTCTACCTCTGGGTCACTTCATATTGTTTCTTTACCCATTCATGGCTGCAAAACCTACAAATCTAGTATCATCAGATTCATTCTCTCTTCACTGGTTTTAATTTCCATTATACCCAGTGCCTATAAATTTGTCTCATAAACAGCTTGCATAATTTTACTAAGTTAAGCTCACCTGTGAGCAACTTTTTTTCCATTCTGAATATTGGTATCATATTAAGTATCATCTCTCACTGTCAATCCTCATTTACTTTCTTTTCTGTGACTTCAAGAGGATAATTCCACTGGCTCAACAGCACATAACTTATTTTCCTGAACTACTTTCGATGAATGTTTTTAGACTTACTTGTTTTCTAAGACACCAACACTTTTCTTCCTCAAGCCCCAAATGGCAGAACCATATTTTAAGGAAATTGCTGCAGAAACAACGGACTGCAGCTTTAGGTCACCTGCATGGACATGCTCGAAATTGTACTTAGTAGGCACTCCATTTTCATTGCAATTGCTATGGGGCATACTGCGATGACTGCAGCAAACTGTCAAGGATCTTCTTGGGTCAAGGTCAGCCACATGCCTTGCACAATCCACTTCTGAAATTTATGTTTTGTTTCCACTGCTTCTACAGCTAGGCTGTTCCAAAACCTCACTCCTCTAAAGATTTAGAAATATTTCTTTCATTTTCAGTTTCTTTCTTCATGGTCACTTTTTTTCAACTTATCCATCTGCCAAGAGTGAAAACAAAACAGGTCGTCTTCATTTTCAGTCAGATGACTGTAACCTTTTCTCTTAGGAGAAGATCTCTGTTCACATCTTCTGTTTCACCTAGAACTGTAGACACTGTTCTACATGGACAGATGTCTCAATCAGACAAACCTCAATGGCAACAATACTTCCACATGCCTTTGCTGCAAGTACTCTGGGTCAGTTCATCCTAAAACTGCCATTACCCATTTTGTCATACCTGGAGATCATATGCGGCTTTCAGTCTGGTGATCAGATAAAACAATCATGTCATTTTACACTTATTTCTAATGCATAAGCCTTCGACTTCAGAGTGAAAATAGTATTAATCACTTTTTGCATGATCTTGCAGTTCTTATCAGATCTCATCCCATTACTGTCATTCCTACTGTAAAAGCCAACCAGCTTTTACCATTTGATAATCTGTTTTGAATTTTACAATACCCCTATAGCTCATGTTACCAACAAACTCTAAAGGCCTATTCCTGCCATTTACTGGAAACAATAAATAAAATCAGTACCAAGATCACTCTTTGTGGAATTTCACCTCTACTTTTGGCTCACCGCTTCTTTTTTAAAATAACCTTTTGTTATTATCCCTTTAACTAATGCGTTATCACCTCAGAGTTCTTGTACTAATCTCTGTAACTGAACCAATTCTCAAGTGGCACCTTGTTTGATGTTTATTTGAAATCCAACCATACAAATTTCCTTTGTCAAGAGAAAGAGGTATCAAACAAGTTTACTAGAGACAGATATCGAGTTAGATGGGAAAGATCTGCCTTTGGTAAGCCCACACTGTATATTTATCATATTACTATACTTCCATATCTTTGAATCATTCTTTCGCTGATATTTGTGCTGAATGTCTGTACACAGTTTAGACCATATAATTGCTAATCCCTTCCCTCTCTCTTCTTAAATATTGGTACAGAAATAATTATTTTTATCCAGTCCCCTGGGAGGAGGGTGGGAACTCAGCCATGCTCCACTCATGCCTCGCTCCCTGCGCGTACAGGGAGTGGATGCACTGGGGCTGGATGGGGCATCAACGCTGGTGCAAGGTAGCGGTTCCTCTACTCCACACCAAGTGGCTACATAGCCACAGTGGAAACAGCACTACCAGTAAGGAAGACAACTAATGCAGCTGGTCTCTGGCAAAGTTCCTTAGCTCTCAGTGGAGTGGCAGGAAGAAACAGCTGAAAGCACTGGTATTCATTATGCACCAGCAAAGGAATGCCCTCATCACTTACTGGTGAGACAGGTAAATATTTTAATACAGCACCCCAGAGAAAAAAACCACAAGAAAAGCTCTCACTCTTGCATCCCATTGGGGAAGAACTTTTGGTACCTTACATGGGATCTGAGGATCTATTGGGCTCTACACGGTCAGAGCATCTGTTTTTCTTAAGTTTTCCTCTCATCATTTTAACAGGTAGGAATAGAATTTAAATGGAAATTACTGCTAAAATTATAAGCTTCTTCAGACCGGAGTTCCTGATGCACGCAGAATGGGTATAAGTCAAGAATAAATACCACTTGTCCACAACACAGCTGCTTGACTTGACTAGAAAATAATGTCTCTCCCCTAATTCCCAATTTCATTTAAAACTCTGGTTATAAATCACTGCCAATGGTTGGATTGACTGAAATTCTAATGCTATACTAACTTCTATTGCATAAACACTATGAAAAAAAGTATTTCAGAGTAAATCAGTAAATCCCTCACCTCATTCCATTGTCCCTACATACTGATACTTCAGTATGCATATTACTGCAACAAGGAATACATTTCCATAAACAGTGAAATTAGGAGAAAGAGTTAGAAATGCAGCTTTTGTGATTAAATTATGCTGACTTCCATCAGTGCAGAACATACGCTGCCAAACCCAAGAAATTATGGTCAAAGAAAGAAGTCTTCAAAAATCTTCACTCTTTATTATCATGTTTATCAGACTTCATGTAACTCTGGTTGTTGGGTTTTTTTTTTCTTGTAAACAACAGGACAGTGCCTAAAGATCAAATCAAAATATTGCTTTCACAAACCTAACTCACCAGGAAATGTCATAACAATGGATTACATTATTTTCTTCAATCATTTACAGTTTCCCACTCTGCCATTCCTGGTCAAAGAAGTTGCACCTTCAGGTTCACAGCAAACTCATATTTTATCTCTTGGCTGAGACCAAACACCGCCCCCCCCCCCCCCATTCAGGCAAGTTATATATCTCTGCAATGAAGACTAAAATAAAAATACTGAACTACTTACTCCAACTGGATTAATTTACTCCGACTGGAGTACTTACTCTGACTAGATTAACATTGTAGTATAGTGATAGCGGATTCATAAAAATTAAGATCTACTGATATCTAAAAGGATGTTATTTAACATGAATTTGATGACGGGCATATGGGAAGGGCACAAAGAGCTGAATTATCTTTACCCCAAGGTTCATCCACCAGGTTAATTGTTTCTATATGTTTGCTGTTACAATGTTAAAATATTAAGAGAATGTTTTAAAAATGAAAAAATAAGTCATTCTGGAATTGCAGTTTCATACACATTAAGGGTTCACCAGTAGTTTCTAAAAGATGAGGAGTCTAGCTAGGGTTTTTCTTCCAGATTAGAGTTCCTAAAATCTTTTCAAGACCTCAGGAACAGGAGCCGGAGCACTTAAAGAAAGGCAGTGAGCTCTGCAAACCGCAGGTGCCAAGCTGGGTGAAGGGGAGAAAGAATTGGGGCCCTGTCCTGCCCGTACCTCGGCTCATGACTCTGACCCCCATTCCGAGTACTGCAAACGCTCCCTTGCTGCATTCATGCCAAAAAAAGTATTATGCTACCACTTCCACAAAGGTTATCCACAATCTGGGCCCAAGGAATTCATTCTCACCACTGACAAAAATGCAACTCCCATTAAGAGTAATGGAAATTGCACATGTGCATCAGGACAATTTAAGGCCCTTAAGGAATTGTATCCTCCCTTTACACACACATGTAATTTTCATTAATACCAATTAAAAGAAAATCAATTCAATAAAATTATGTCCAGTTTCCACAGCACAGAATCCCATGCAAAACAACAGTAACCAGCAAAGAGTTTTCTTTTTTTTTTTAATTTAAGCCAGATTTAAATAATCATTTGAATTGACATTTTTAATAAAAAGTAATTGTTTTACTCAAAGCAACAGCAGCTAAAATGGAAATTTCAGGCTGCAATCCAATCAGTGTAAATTGTTCAGGAAGAAGGAAAAACCCTTAAAAATTAAAAAAAAAAAAAAATTTCATTATATTTTCCTTTTGGGCTCAGATCCTGCAGGCAGAACGAAGAACACAGGATATGGACAGAGCAGAGGGATCCTTCTGCCATTTATATATCTAATATGTATTATATTTTCTTTCAACTTTGTCCAGCCTTAAGTATTATGTACATTAAAATGATTATGTTCCTTCCATATAATTCTAAATTAAAAAAGAAAACTTAAATAAGACTGCAGTGGATATTTCATATTATGTTACTATTACTTAATTTCTAATATACTATTAAAGGTATGAGCATGAAGTTTGAGAGTAGTTCCACAACATTTTTGTAAGCTGGGGGTAAATAGCTTTATTCATAGGAGTGATTCTAAGTATTGAATTATTTTAACAAACTCATAATTTGCAAACAGCACACACAAGCTCATACTTTTGCTATCACCTTGTCCTGGTTTTGGCTGGGATAGAGCTTATTCTCTTTACAGTAGCTGGTATAGTGCTATGTTTTGGGTTCAGTATGAGAAGAATGTTGATAACACACTGATGTTTTCAGTTGTTGCTAAGCAGTGTTTAGACTAAGTCAAGGATTTTTCAGCTTCTCATGCCCAGCCAGCAAGAAGGCTGGAGTGGCACAAGGTGCTGGGAGGGGACACAGCCAGGGCAGCTGACCCAAACTGGCCAAAGGGGTATTCCATACCGTGTGACGTCATGCCCAGCATATAAACTGGGGGGAGTTGGCCTGGGGGGATCGCTGCTCGGGAACTAACTGGGCATTGGTCAGCAGGTGGTGAGCAATTGCACTGTACATCACTTGTATATTCCAATCCTTTTATTATTGTTATTATTATTGTCATTTTATTATTGTTATTATTATCATTATTATTTTCTTCCCTTCTGTTCTATTAAGTTTTTCCCCGATTCTCTCCCCCATCCCACTGGGGCACGGGGAGGGGGGGAGTGAGTGAGTGGCTGTGTGGTGCTTAGTTGCTGGCTAGGGTTAAACCACGACACACCTTCAAGAATAAAGCACAAGATAGGAGGAGAATGTGACTGTATAAGCGTTGTTTTCGAGTCATTTCTGTGCTTTGCTGATTCCACTGCAAACTTATGGCAGGCTGGTCCCCAGTGCACCCGAGAAGAGTCTTTGCACCAACATTTGTCCTCTTCTCCAGCCCAAACCTGAGCAGTATGTCCCGGGGGTACCCCTTTTGCCCCAACCATAACAAAGTAATCCTTTTGTGGGTGGTTATGCTGACTCTGAAACGACAGCACCCTGGCAGTGCAACATAACGCAGCTGCACTACAAAAGAGAGTCAGGTCCAGTTTCCATCCAGTAGAAGGTATGCAAGATAAAAAAACTAGGAAAGGAGATCTGGGCCATATGTCACACACAAATAAATATATAGGTACTGTAGGACGAATTCTGTGAGAAGTGTCCTGAAAATAAGTTCCTAAAATGATTATAAAAATTGAAGTACATAAGGTCCAACAAGAGAAAACCAGTAAAGTAATTTTTAAATGGAAAAAACTGCATGGTTATTTGGTTATTTTCCTATTCCTGATCATAATAAGCATACATACTGTACTTGAAGGGTAAATGCAACTATTTAAATATTTATCAAGTAAATGCATGTGCTGGGGGGGGTGTTTTATGTCTGATTTTGAAAACAAGTAAGTTTTTAAAGGTAAATCTAATGCAATGCAATAAAACTGCAAAGTATGTTCTGACCTTCTACTCTTCCCTGCAACACTTATATGCACATATATACACACTTTAATAATACATATCCCAGTGGAGTACAACTGACCCCAGTAAATCCTGCTGTTTCCCCAAGTGTGGAATTAAAAGCTTCATGACCAGAGTGAGAGAACACATTTGTTTCCATTCTTGTGATATCATTTTCCCCCCTCAGACTAGTGTCACCACTGAAGCCCATGTTACTCTACATAGCTGACTCAACTGCATATGTTAAAAAATTTACAGGCATTGAAATCAAATCTATTTCTTGTATTTTTTTCCCCTGAAATAAGCTAGTAAAACACTGTAGAAGGAAAACCAGACATTTTTAAGTGATAGTTCCAATACTGCACACATTCAGTAAAACCAAACAAACCAAACAAATGTTATTGTGTAGGTACAAAAAATAACCAAGCCATGGAGTCCATGAAAATTGTGAGATTAAAGACATATAACTTTGTAAACTACATTTTTGCTTAACAAATAACAGAAGCAGAATATATTTTATTTTATAATTCTGAAGATAGCTTATTCACCTAATCTACTTTGTTTACAGAATAGAAAAGCAATTTAGAAAACTATAGCACATGTGTAGAAATACATAAAAAACAAACGATATATATGCTTTTTTGTTTGTAGCATTAAAGATTATCTGAATTCAGGCAAAATTCACACATATGCATGTTCTCTCTGCAAAAGAGCTGAAATTTCCCTACTTTATATTAGAAGCACAACCCTTCAAGGGAACTTTTGACCTCAAAAGTCAAAATTATGACGACTTGAGCAACTGATATTTGTACTTCCCTTGGTCGCTGGTCTCCAGTTACCTATTCTCCTCCTACCTCAATAACCTGCAGGTACACTGGGCCAACTGTTTTTCCCACCCTTCTTCCTTGCACTTTTCCTGGTTTTCCTTTGGTGTGTCTCCTCACCTGTCACTCTCCTTAATACTTAACATTTCTTTCTCTCCTCATTTTAAGCCATAGCCTTCCACCTTCCAAATATCTACCCAAACTCCATGATTTTCCAGAACAAACTAATATGTAAGCAGCCATAGGACACCTGTATTTTAGTATTTTTTGGTCTGCTTATGCTACTTACTCTTCCAGGGGATCAAATATGCCTCAGACTGCCGAGGTCGCAAGATGGTGATGATGTTATGATGCAATTCCAAAACCGATCTTTTTGGAATTGCATCGTAACATCTGTCTGCATTTCCACACAGTGGGCTGACTGAACAGAGCCTTGGCCACTCCTGTAATATTTGAGTTTCTTTTCCTATCTGATACGCTAGTTCACAGGGGAAAGCAATATTACACATACAAATCATTTACAGGGAAGCAGGATGCCTCAGTGGACTGGACTCTATAAGGGCAGCCAGGAACTAGGCTTAGTCTCAGTTTTGTCACTCATGTGCTGTCCAGCCTTAGAAAAGTCAGTTATTTTATGAGTGGTATTCAGCCAAATTTGTAAAGATTGTAACTCAGGAAGGACAGATGGGCACTGCTTCTGCACCATGATAACCTTCAGATTTGTAAGCTGTAGCTCACCTCCAGTACAGAAAAATGTCACAGCAAGTCTTCTGGCTTTCAGACAGTCTTGTCAAAACCAAAACAGTTATAATTGGTGTGACATGCTCTTCACTTTACTAGGACTCAACATATTGGGAGTGCCACATACTAAAAACTGCTTCATTCCTCTATTTAATTTTTCAGTACTGATTTTCTTAAGGAGTTAAAGAACACGAGCAAGTAACCTGTACTGAAGTAATATTGGTGACTTAAAGAAACAAACAAAAACCAAAAAGAAATAACCTACATATGAATGAGCATAACCCATTTATGTCCCCCACCTTGACAGTGCTGAAAACCAACACAATGTCTTTGTGTGACATGTTTTTCATCTGAGCCTCTGATTGAGCTGAAAAGTTTGTAAAAATTACATGTTAGCAGACAACTCCCTGCCGACTACCCAACTGAGGTTCAGGTCTGTTGCCTTTTTGAGCAGGTTTGATATTGCACTTCTGAAATGCGCTCTAGCAATTGCAGTTTCAGGCAGTGGCTGAAAAAGAAGATGACTTGGACTATGATAGACAGCACTCCACATCTAGTTTAAGAGCAGGTGGCTTGGATGGATACTTAGGCATAGCTGAGGGTCTCTTTTAATGACAATCTTAAACCCAAAGGAACAAGGCAGAAAAAATACTATTAGAGATTACAAGGAAGGACTTCAATAGGAAGTACTACCATTTCTAAAACCTGAATCATGCTCTGGAAGAAAATTAGTTCCACCTTCTGGGTGGGGAGAGACCCCATTTTTTCACTAAATCACACCATCACTCAAGGTCAGCTGGCAGAATTTAGGAAATTTAGAAAAAGTTAACACAGAACAACACACTTCAAACTCCTCCACAACTTGATTCACTCAGGTTCAGGATAGAAGAGCCTGTTAAATGACTTGTGAATTAAATTATCAAAATCCTTTCTGTTGTCTTACAGTATTGTATATCCACTACTTGGATATACAGTGTTATTCTCTGCCTCTGCTTCCAAACTTCAGATTAAGAAATAGATCTGATAAAACCAAGAGACCTTCCCCTTCACGTCCCCACAGCTAAGCTCTTTTTTCTTCTTTTAATTTGGAACAATTAGGCAAACTCAGATGAACATCTCTTATCTTGAGGCCTTGATGAAATTCTAATATATTTCTAGACATTAAAAAGAGGTCCTTTGAGAAGAGAACTGACTTGCGTCAGGACTGGATACAATACTGAAGAGCTTCAGCAAACTTACATATAGTTAAAATTGTGAATTGTCCAAGTCAATTCTGCTTTATAACCTTTACCTCATCATCTTCCCGCAATATAAAAAAAAATATATATATATATAAATCCTTGAGACCTCTGTAGGTATGATAAGACAGATGTCTATCTTAAATCCTTACCACCAGAGCTCATCCCCGACTTTGTCCATTAGCTTCCAAATGAACGTTACCATAGTCATGCTCAGAACTCAGATAACATCCTGTGGTGAAGCCTGTGCTGCAAGGCAAGTGTGCAGCAAGGCAACAACAACAGAAAAAAAACCCCATAAGCCATATTTATTTCTGTTTCACTTAAAGAACAGCTGAGGATCAACACATTCAAAGCCAAATCAGCAACAGCTAGAGAGATGAGAAAAAGCTGCAGCTCAATTCTTTTGTACACTTCCTAACTGAAGGAAACTAAACTTTGCCAGGAAACACCTACCCTGGCTTCTTATTCCATGCTATTGATTTGCTTCACTTGCTCGCATACTGTTAAGCAGAGCAAGGAATTGACACTCACTGCTTTGTCGAAGGTGACAGAGCTAAGAGATCTGCAAGCAGACATGGCCGAGAAGACCCAAGCCTCCCAGCTGAAGGAGGCTTCTCTTTGACAGGCCTGAACCAATCTGCAGGTGGTCTCCCAGTCATGCAGAGACATGCTTCTCTACCACAGAAGTTCTTCTTGGTCACAGTCTTTTGGGATTTTGTCACAAACCTCTTATATACTTTGCTTTATAGCACAGACTATTTCCAGAACCTGCAAGGAGCCCTAATGATCCCCCTCAGAAAACCAGAGAAGTGATGGGACTTCGGAAGAGAAAATCCTTTCACCTCAGGACCTCAGGCAGGCTGATGGGCTGATGCCATCTGAGACACCGGTTCTGAAGCTGGGCACAGGATCACACACGGGAGCGCTTCTGAAACTCCCAAAGGCTTGGTATCCATGCCAGCAGGGTACTGAGCAGCTGTAGCGTTTGAATCATGTTGCACAGTACCCATCAGTGCTTGCCTCATGGTCTATCACACATCATCATAGGGCTTCACTCAGCACAACAGCCTCAGCAACATCTTGCTATAGGAGGAGCAGGTAAGTCCTTCTTTCCAGGCCTGCTAAAGATTTTTGCTTAGCATGAAAGACTTCACATGCAAATTCAGTAATCCAGTGTAACTTGATTTTCTATAGTTAACTCTGAAATAGCCCACAGTGTTAGGACCAGTAGATACTGGCTGTAAGAGCCTAGAGGTTAAAAAAAAAAAAAAAAAAAAACAAAACACAAAAAACCCCCAAACCCACAAAAAAACCAAAACACCAACCATCAACCAACCAACCAACTCAACTCCCACCCCTCCCCAAACCTCTAGCCAAATTCATTCAGTAGGGGAAGCATCCCTGGTACTGACAGGATCAAGCTGTCGCACCTCTGAGATCTGGAAAGAAAGGAGCAACATACTGAGCATCTCTTTTCCATAACAGCCAAACCCAACAATATTTCAGGCCTGTTAAAGCTGTCTCCTCTACTCCTTTATTTGAGCCATGAAGGAAGAAACCACAGCTAGGACAGAACTGAAGATAGTCATTAGCTGAATACTCCTTGCAAAAAATGTTCAGTTTTCAAACTGGACTAAAAAAGGATGGCAATAAGCAAAACTGAAGATGTGGTTTTCCTATCCCCCAATGGGTTATAGAATTTTTGATGGTATATGTCAGGAGATCAAAGCTGTTTTCCTCTGAGAGTAAGGTACTTCCTAAATACAATAAATGTTTATAAAGCACTGGATGGAAGCAGAATGCCCACAGATGAACGGCATCTAGCTAATGGGATATAGCCAGCAAGAATTACATCAATACTACTAGAAGTTATAATCTATCTCAACAAAAATGCAAGAAAAGCAACACCAAAATACACACAAATCAAAGAGATGAGAATGAGAAAACACATTTTTATTGCCACTGGAGCATCCATATCATCAACACCTAGCATTTAGGAATAGCTGTTTTTAATGTAAATAATAAAAAGCCACGTATATCTTCATTCCCATAAGAACAGCGAATATTACTGGGATTGACAATGAAATTACAAAATGGGATACTGAAATGATGGGCCAAATCCACTCCACAATTACATCTTTGTATGCCTGTCACACAAATAAAAAAATTAACCTTTTAATCTTTAGCTTCATCCATCCTGATTCATGCTAGGAAATAGACTAATACATGTATTTAGTAAACACAAAAAATTCCTTATTTAGATGAAGAAAGACAGCAGCTTTATATTTTTGAATAAAGGAGATGACCTCAAGCAATATCTTCCACTTACAGTACTTGAAATCAGAGACGTTTGAAGCCTACACTGTAAAAGATGCACACAAAGAAAAATTGAACCTCAAACACCTTTCGTGCATTTCACTTACAATTCCTCAGCTCTCAGAGATCTAAAAAGATTTATCATACTATATTCCCTGTAGATGATAGGCAGCCAAACATTTAAATGTGACATCCAGAAAGGTAATTTGTCCTTATAAGGACAGTCCACATCCCTAAGCGTTCAAGCTGTCATCTTGCACTTTTAAACACTTAAGGTTTTCGGATGAGCAGTGATAATTTTTAACAAAGCAGAGAGGTCTCAATTTGCAAATTGAGTAACTCATCGAATAAGAAAGTTGGATTTGTAATAGAGTCTGACAGATGTCTGCACCACGACATGACAGTGACAAAGTGCCTCTGAAATTTTCTTTTCAAAGATGAAGTTTCAGCTTGCCTCCTTTCACCTCTAGGAATCCAAATAATATTTTTTGATTATACAGGTGAAAAGAAATTTGGTTTCAGCTACTATCCATTTACATCCAGCAAATAAGTTATGATTATAATACCAAGCTCTGATCATGAGAAGCTCCAGCAACAATAATATTGCAGAACAATGCTTAAGAGTCCCTGGTGGTACAGGAAGACAGCAGAAAAAAACCTATCCAAAACAGCTGTGGAGGAAGCTATTTTCTTGAGCACAAAATTAATTTCTGAATTTTAAAATAATATTTTACTGTCTTATTACAAACCACATTTGCAGGTTTCCTTGAATTTTAACTGAACATGTGTATGGCTTAATAGAAAATTTATGTTAATCATATTCAAATGTATCAACATGAACTGAGAGCTCAGAAGTTATACAACAGGAATTTTCCTCAGTGAGCTTGTCCAAACAGGTTAATACTCTGCTAACAAGCACTGTGGTCAAAAAAAAGTTGTCACTAGTATGATTTTATAGTGTTTTCACAGGCAGAAATCACTCAAATACTTAAAACCTTCCAACATGCTACTGGAAAAGGGTATTTATGATCCCATTTAATGAACACCAATGATGGGGGGAAGGGGGGGAGTCAATCATCTCGTAGTGGTGGTAGAAATGTCCTACTAGAGCAACCACGAGGTTTAAGACACAGTCGCAAGTGAAGAACTGCTTCACAGCAGCTGGTTGTCCCCCCGGGCCCGAGAGGCATAGCAGGAGAGGCAAACACTAATCCTACAACTGCTGTGAGCTTAATTGCTTCTTGAGACTTAACAAGTGTCCAGAAGACAAGCATTTTGATAGGAGTTAACAGGTGAGAATACCTCCATCCATTAGTTGTTCTGCCTTGGGATAGGCTGTGGTTGTCGTAAGAATCTGAACTTGAATCCTGCTCCAAAAAGCCTAGTCCTAGCACAGCTTCAATTCATTCATATGTGAAAAGGGGTTTTCTTTAATCCTTCAAAATTAAAGGATCAGAAGAAATAATAGTGTCTCAAATTATTTCATATGAAAAGCACTCACATATACACTACTAACACCTAATAAAATGGCCATTTTTCAGCCAAGTATGCATAACCCCTACGCAATTCCTTGTTTTAAGCTGCAGTCTAATTAAAGATGTAAATACTGTCGTCTCTCACACTGCCTGTAAGTGGCAAGGTACCTCCTTAACTACTGAAGGCCTCAGTCAATGACAGACATTCATTCTTCTTCAAGGACACATAGCTGGAAAGAATGAATAGAAAGTGGCAACATAATATTTTTCAGAAGATTTCACTCTCTTCTTAGGGCATGGCTCTGTCGATATAACTTAAGAGAGCTGGAATCATTAGGCTGCAATAGAAGAGTTTCTCACTCATCCAACTTGGAGAAACACTGCAGAGTATGCTTCTTAGGATGAATATGTAACAGCAAATAGCATTAAGAAATGTCAAGATGGTCTGCTCTTTTAATTAAAAAACTCCCAAAAGAATATATAAGGTGGATTCATAGAAAAGGTTTAAACATTTTAGTGGTTAACATAAAAACCTTTGTTAAATAATACTTACTGAAAATAAGGAAGCAAAAACAGGTCCAGGTCTTAAACTTTTGTTAATCATGGTGGAGATAAATCACTGAGAAACTGGCCAAAAGAGTCTGGAAGAATAATTGAAGTAGTGTATGAAGTATATACCAACTTAAATTTGACTTTATAAAAACAATTCCCTCTGAACAAGTTATTCCATATCTGCTTACTGAAGTGCTGTGAGCTGTAAGTCCTCTGAAGCGGTTACTGGAAACTTCCAGGGGCAGTACACAGGCCGAAACGAACCACTGTTCTGACATCTGCAGCAAGTCCTATAAACTACTTCTAAAAGATTTACTTCTTACAAAAGCAGCAGCCGGCACAGTCTCCCCTTGGGTTCTGCTACTGCAGACAGTGACTGATGAGGGAAAGTTAAATGACTAGTAACCGATATGACCAGTTGTTGATTTTAGTAAATGATGAGTAAATGATCTAAAATAGATCTTCTATATCATTTCAGTAAAATGAATTGTGTTCTTGTTAGTGCAGATTCTCACTAAATAACATTAAGAAATGAAATCATGTGATTTCTGCCCTTCTCCTGCCCTGTCCACCTATTTCTTGTAATAGACTCATACCTTTACAAAGCAGCTAAAATGCATTTAGAACCAACAATGCCTAAAAAATATAAGACCAAACATAAGCAATGCCAAGAATTGACAGATGTTTTCCAGAGTGTGTATATTTTATGACAAACTCATATGATCTGTAAATTCAAGGGATCAAAACCTGGTAAAATGGTGACAGTGTATGGAAGTATAGAAGCATTTTAGTTTTCAGCATCTCCAAAAAGGTCAGTAAAGTTAGCTAAGAAAGTTATATGAAGACTAGGAAACTAAGCTAAGAAACTTACATGAAGATCATTAGTGCTATATAAATTCATCCATCTTAAACACTGTGGCTGTAAATAACATACAACCTACAGACAGTAACCATTACTCGGTGCCTCTTGAGATGATGAGTTACTTTGTCTTCCACTGTGGGAATTTTCCTTGTCCCAGCTGCAGCAGAAAGCATTTGCTACCTGGAAGAACTGTCAATCCCACACATCCATTTTATGTATCTGTTACTGCAGAACTGAACGCACTGATGAAGAAAACAGGTGAAACTGTGTATGCTGTAGGAGATCTAAACACATCGGCATGTAACATGAAGACTGGTTCAGTTCACAGCCATGTAATTGCTTTGCCAATACACCAGTAGTTAAATAGTTGAAGAAATTTGTCTGGAGACATGCTGAGCATCTCAGTCAATTTTCAACCCACTTAGAAATCTCCTTTAAGGCATTGAAAATTCAGCCAGACATGGAAGAGACCAAAGTGGTTGCACAGTCATGAATAGGATATCCACGTAATCAGAAAACCAGGATCCCTACAATGACTAATGCTTTTCCAGTATAGTTGGAAAAAAAAAACCCAACAAAACAACACCACCAACCATAAAAACCCCCAAAACGCCAACCACAAAAAAACCCCCAAAAAACCAACAAAACACCCTCAAAAAACGTGCTAATGCCTTTCCAAGGAGATGATGTTTCCATGGCTTTTCTTGGCTATGTGTCAATATCAGACAGATGAGTGGAAATTTACCAGCTCGCCTGCCTCTCAATGTGACTCCCAGGAATGACAGGCCTCAACAGGCTAGGGCCAGCCTTGCCACTGGAATGGGATGCTACACCTGTGCGATGCTTTTTAAGCTGTATTAGGGGTAATGGCTATGTTCTGCTATTGGAAAAGTCTATATATTGTGGCTGTACTCACGTTGTTGGGCATCTGATCAATAAACTGGCAGTCTCCGTAAGCTGTCATGACCCAGACTTTCCATCCGACCACCAACAAGCCCTTCTTTTTGGCTACAGAAATTATTCCCCAGCTCTGAACTGGATATTCATGTCTAAATTTAATTTTATAATAAAAGAATAATACAGCAACCTTTCTTCATTTTTTTAGAATTCAAACTTGATCTCACAGAATTACATACAAATGACTAGATGAAGAAAACACTCCTGAATCCTGCACGCAGTTGAAAACAAGGTACAAACACCAGATTTTACATTAAATGGTAAACTGTAATTTTAATTTAGAACCCATAAAAAAATACACTTCAGATAAATGGCTTCTCATTTGAGAACACAGACTACACAAATCCCTCAGTCCAAGCACCAACCCCTTTTTAGCTAAAAAGCAAGCAGATCTGCTCCACATGGACTCAAGTGGGTTTTTTCTCCTTTCTCAGAGTTCAAGGTGCCCTGTACTGCTCACCAGTATCTTCTGCGCTAGATTGTTTATACCTGAAGATCTACCAAGCTTTTCCCATCCTTTTCAGGACTAAAAAGAACTACTCTGGTATAAAAGTCTTGGAAGCCAGGTAGGTTGTAAGGATACCCATCCAGCTCACCACCCTAGTTAGTGGTGCTCACAGCATGATGAAAGCCTGTTTCCTCACATCATCTCTCTGGCTTTTACAAGACACCACTTTCTCCTGAACCCTTCTACTGGACAAAGTCGGTCCCACAGTCTATACCTCTTTTCTACACATACTTCTAGTCACAGGGAACGATGGCATCTGCTGCTCTGAGATCCTGAAAGCAAATGGACAAGGCTCAGGTGAGTCAATGCAAACCAGATCTCTGGCTGAAAGACCTCACATTGAATACCACTTGATCTAGGTCTGTCCTTCAACAAATACCCCAAAGGAAAGAAAATTATGTCTTCAGGGCATGCATGCAATGGCTGCCCACACAACCTTAATCCTGCTCCCTTGTATACCTGTCTTGTTCAAACTACATTCCTAATCAGTTTCCATCGTCACGTTTATCTTTTAACATTTCCTTTTCAACAGTTTTCTACCACTGAATATTCATATTTTGCATATTTTCAGATGTTTTCATTTACATATTTCCAGAGCACCTAATTTTATCTCTCGCCCATATTTCCAACCTCTTTCTGTCCTTTTGTATTATAACCTCCTTCGTATTTGTTGAACATCCTAATTTTATGACCATCTGTGAATGTAATTAATGTAGCATTCAATCTTTCTACTAGATCCCTAGTAAATATGTTACATTTATTTGTATTGCAGATCCTAGAAGCACCTAGTTGCCACATTCCTTAAAATCAATGTTTTATCACTACTCTTTACTGTTCCTACAATTACTTTTTAATGCAATCAACAATTTTCACATGGAGTAACATTAACCAAATTTTGAGAGGTATATAGAACTAAATCCTTTCTTAAAAGCTTACATTAAACATTACTCCACAGAAATCTTAAAAAAAAAAGTTTTCTAGCATAACTTACTTTGTTTATTGTTTATGACTCTTTACCCTTATAACTATTGTTTCAGTACTTGTCCCATTACTCTTCTGTACTAAGATACAAAGTTACACTAGAGCAGTTCTCCCATACACACTTCATGACCAGTCAGCTGATAGAGACTGAACTTACCTTGGAGGTGCCAAAGGAAAATTCAGGACCAACTATCTACAGCCAGAGAGAAGTAGAGTGCCTCTCTCAACAGAGTTGATGCTCTGAATGGAATTTAAGGCGAAAGAAATAATGCAGTTGATCATAAGAAAACACAATACCACATAACAATTCATTTTGTTCGTGGACAGTTGTGAGAAGGACAGAATGAAGGTGCAAGGTGTTACGCATACCAAAGAAACTCCTCTCAGTGTCTGTACCTCTCTTTCTTAGCAACTTCTACAGCCTTTCTGGCCAGCTACCACAGGGAGTGCCAGCTGTTGCTCCTCAGCCCCATGCAGCTCACAGACTAGTTGAGCACAGCTCCCATCCTGGAACTTGGTCTTCCAGGGGACTTCCAGCTAATACAAATTGGAAGGACCAAAGCCAATGTGATTATGGAGGCTGACACCACTAATTCAGCCCTCAGAATGAGCTTCATGCCGACATTGCACGAGAGCACAGCCAGAACTTCGGGGATCTCCCAGTTGCAACTCTTGTAAACGTTGCAATCCTGCAAACTAGGCCTACCGAGAAATGTGCTACAAGCCTTGTGCCCCTTGGTCATATAAGGATTAGAGTATTTAGCTCAAAGTTTGGGCATACCTGCGCTAGAGTTTTTGGCTGGTTCCTCAAAAATTTTCTCCTCTTCCTCTAATCCCATCACAGCACAATAGGGCAAGTAAGGATAAAGGTGCCTACACAACTGTTCTTTTAGGCAGATTTACTCAACAGTCACGTTTAACAAAACATTACCATTTCTACTTCTCTGCTTCCTTCCACAGCGTATCTTCCTTGTATCTCCTTATGTCAGACTTCTAGGGGAATGCAGAAGGGGAAGGAGCAGAGTTCTAGCACACAAGCTGGGTGGGAACAGCATAGTCCTGGAGTGATGCTGCTAGTGCATCACAGGGATGTAACGTAGGGAGGGCTCAATCAGGGACAGGAGGGGAGAGGACAGCACAGAAACAGTCGGGCCGATGACCCATTCCTCTGACTACACCCCTCTTCTCCTGAAGTGAAAATCAGTGCAGAGCAGATTCACCTCCCATCCCTGCCACAGCAAGTCAATTCTGCAGCATCCTAGCTAAGCAGTTCTCAGGAAGCAATGTGAACTAGGGACCCTGAGGACAGGACAACACAGGGAAAAATCTCCAATTACCACTGCCTTAGCAATAAGCCTAAACTATACATACAGAAGGTAAATGCAGGCTGGAATATACTGTCCAGAATTGCTGATGCCAGCAGTATTCTTCAAACAAATTGCTATTATGAATATATAAACTGAAATATATAGAGCTACCTAACTTGAATAAATTCCTAAATTGATAGGAAAGTCATTCTGATAGGAAGTCACCGGGATAACTACATTTCCCCTGCCAAATTTCAAATCCCTGTCTAAAACTATGTGATATGTTATCAAAAAAATCTGACATTCCTAAACTTTACAAAACATCATGCTTTTAGCATGCACAGTTATGAGGTGGAATAAGCACCATGGAAGTTGCAGAATTGTCACCTTGAAAGATACTTTCACAAAGAAGTTACACAAGCATCTATCAAGAGTATCTTAGAATCGCAGTTCAAAGTCTCACTTATTTACTGCTGGTGACCTACTTCAGGTTTCACTTCTCAGCCCAAATTCACACTCCAGTTGGTGAACTTCACTCAGGTAGTGACCCTGTATGCACACACTATTATTTCACTTTGATTGTAACCACGTATTTGGGAACCATACTTATGTTTGGCTATAATTTATGATTAGGAGAATGGACTAGATCCCTCGCATTTTCTTCCAGGCCTATCTTTTAAACCTCTGTGATAGCTGTTCTTTTTAGAAAACAGTTGAACCAATTATTCCAAAACTTTTTGCAAAGTTCAGTTCATCACAAGTACCACCTATAATCATTATCCTGAGGTATCAGGAATGGAACGTGTTTCTTGGCAATTTTTCTGCTTATTATGCCCAAACTTCTGTTTACTGAGATGTCAGTCTGTAATACCCAAGTTAAACTTGACATGCCAAGACTCTCTTCATCTAACTCATGCCTTAATCTGTACATATTTTCCTAACAAATTTCAATAACACAATCAGTTTTTCTGAAAAAAGTTCTGGATTTAAACCATTTTATGCTTGCTCTGACTTTAAAAAGTAAATGACTTCTAGAAATATTTTATTCATGATTAGCAAAAAGTTATCATCAAAGTCTACAATTAAAGCTTCTAATCAACTAAGACCAACGGAAGAGAAATAAGAAAAATAGGTAATAATTTCCTGCTAAAATATTTGCTACATAGAAAAATTTCAAAATCCTCCTGTGTCAAAAAAGTATATTTAGAAGAAGGCAGAATGAATAATAATTTGAATTTGCCTTTAAACTACATTCTAATTCTGTCCATCTTCAAAGTAAAGTCTCGATAATTAAAGAACCTGCAACAGACCTACAAAAGAACAGAATTTGAATATCTGGGACAAGTGGTCATGGCAGACTGAAGTCTAAGCACTGAGGTGGTACAGTTTTTAATCAGCCAATTTTTATAGTAAATTTTCTGTGTGGAAGAGTTTAAGATCTGATGAAACAACCAGTAAATGAAGTTTACCTCCAAAGGAAATAAAGCTTGCTGCCCAGATTAGATACTTTGAAAGCAATGGCAAAAGCTAAAAGCAACCAGTTTCATGTCAGTCTGTCAGAAAGACCACAGAAAAATGAATGTGCAGTAAGAGAGGTGTCAAGGCATAATCAGTATACATTTAAGATGGAAAGCAAGAATCAAAAACTTAAACTGCTGAAAGGGCAACTGCCACATGAGATTTTTATCTTTAATAAGTTTCTCCTACAAAACAGTGCGGAAGATCTATTACACCATGAATTATGATACTATCTGTGAATTAGATGGCTGATGGATCAGACAACATGGGAGTAAACAGCACAGCGGGAATACAACCCCCTAAGCAGATACACGGGTCCAGTAGTAAAACAAATCTTCAGGTCAACATAAAAAATACCACACACACACATGCACGCACACACACACGGAGCAAAGGGAATCTGGTTTTGATATGAATGGATTTTTCAGAACCTGCAAACTGTTGGAGGAAAATCATCTAGAAATTTGTTCAGTGAACTCCAATAGCTGTTTCATAGGGAAGATAAACGTAAGGAGGCTGAGTGCTATAATAGACGGCACCATCTAAAAGAGATACATGTAAAGAGCATTAGGATGAAAAAACCCATCATCATTTAATGCAAGGACTAGTGCCTTTAATCCAACAAAGAGATCATATCCTAAGGGATGATATCAAGCATTCATCAGAAAGCAGACTCATAAATATTTTTGGAAGTTGCTGTCTATGTTAGAGAAAATGCATCAGAGATTTTCAGCAGTTGATGTGAATTGCATTTTTATTGTTTGTTTGGGATTTTTCTTTTTTTCCACCAGGAGTATACCAACAAAGAATATTTGTGAAACCGTTCACAACGTCCCTACAAACAGTAGGTTATATATAGAATCCTACTTCTGGTTTTGTCAAAAGTCCATTCACAGACACAAGGACATTGCAATACAACCCTGTACAAGCGTATGTTCAACTTGTTTAGCAGCAAGGCACCAAAACTCAGTGTCCATTCTGTTTAATGTTTCAGTGCTAACACAGAGAAGAAAACAACCCTTCACTGTATTAGCTGAGAGACCATATCCAACTGCATCATATACATGTAGCAGCAATTCTGCTATTTTCCTACATTTGCATGATGACCTGCACTCTTCTGGTATTTTTACAGTAGAAGATTAAAAAAAAGTTAGAAATATAGAAAAGTTAAGTTAAAACTTCAAAATAGAAGAGCAACATTCATTATATTAGTTGAATCAGAATTAGATCACATTAAAGTTCTTGTCCTGGTTTCAGCTGGGATAGAGTTAACTGTCTTCCTAGTAGCTGGTACAGTGCTATGTTTTGAGTTCAGTATGCGAAGAATGTTGGTAACACTGATGTTTTCAGTTGTTGCTAAGTAGTGTTTAGTCTAAAGTCAAGGATTTTTCAGCTTCTCATCCCCAGCCAGCGAGAGAGCTGGAGGGGCACAAGAAGTTGGCACAGGACACAGCCAGGGCACGTGACCCAAACTGGCCAACGGGGTATTCCATACCACGTGACGTCACGCCCAGTATAGAAACTGGGGGGAGTGGGGGTGGGGAATCACCGCTCAGGGACTAACAGGGTGTCAATCGGTGGGTGGTGAGCAATTGCACTGCGCATCATTTGTACATTCCAATCCTTTCATTATTACTGCTGTCATTTTATTAGTGTTATCATTATTGTTTCTTCTTTTATGTTCTATTAAACCATTCTTATCTCAACCCACGAGTTTTACTACTTTTCCTGATTTTCTCCCCCTTCCCACTGGGTGGGGGGGGAGCAAGTGAGTGGCTGCGTGGTGCTTAGTTGCTGGCTGGGGTTAAACCACGACAGTTCTATAATCTGGAACTACACAATTAACATAAAGCAGAAGAAACCTCTCTAACCCTCCCCCTTATCTTCCTCATACCTGAGGAAATACAGTGAGGCAAGGTTCAGTAAAACCTAGAAGACTGATGTTCTCTTGTGACTCTTCCAAAAGCCACAACCACCATTCCCAACTCCGATTCTTCTATACAAATGAATTAGTCCTTCATTGCCCATCTCCCTGCCTTTTTATTGGTAAGGTACCAGCCTCATCAGAAGTGCAGTCCCTATTCCTATGCTTTTCAAAAGCACACTGATGAAAACAAGGCGACTATAGCAAGTGTGCACAGCAGGCAGTTTCTAAGAGGTCATATCTTCACTGCATTAATCCAGGGACTGCTGCAGTACATCATTATTGCCATGTTGGCTCCAGACCTGTTTTTTAAAATAGTTGTAAGATATAGTGGATATATTTAATGAAAAATGTATGCACTATTATTTCCTTTTACTAACGTCAAACTACAGAATTCAGTTTCTAGCCGAAGAACGTCTATCTCCTGAAAGAGGAGCTAAATGACCTTTTACATTACCTTAAAAAAAAAATAACACGTGTCATTTTGCTGCGTTTGATCTATTTTCATTTCAAAAAACAAGAATAAGACGTTAAAGTCAAGTACAAGAAAGCAAATAAAATAAATAGCAAAACTACCATTACATCCCAAAGTATCTGTCATTTGCTGAAGATTTAGTCACAATAAGCCCGTTCCTGTAAGTCCAGGTACAACTAATTTTTTTTTTTTTTTTGGAAATGGACTGGTTCACCTATGGGACAACACTTGATGCAAGGCTAGTATCCATCTAAATCTTATATAACCAAGTCAAGGGACCATTTGGGGTTAAGAAGTAACATCATTTTTCACCTGAAAGGAACATTCCTTGCAGTATTTTTCAAATAAACCCCCAAAATTAAAGCACCTTTTCAGCCACAACAATTGCATCACATTTGAATAGAAATACTCAAGCTGTCTATCACTAGGAGGTCTTTAACAGGCTGTGCTTTTGTAATAGTAAATACGGAGCTAACAAAGGTACAACAGCTAAGAACTGTGCGCTGGCACATCGAGGTGCAAAAAGATATCATCATTGATGACACATGTTAGTAACACGTGCATGCCTGCAAACAGACAAACAGAAAAACAGAGTATGTGAATTTTATATGTATTTTTTGATAAATCAATTATCTCTGGAACTAATACAGGACCTGAAAAAAGATGTGCACCAAAATGCTGTCAACTATAATTATATAATTTTTTTAAATTTATATGTAATTTATTATTTTGTAAGAAAAACAGTTTATGAGGCAATGAATCAGGATTTCTAGCTATGCAGAAAATGGTTTGGTGATTCAGCATTATAAGGTCTGTATACTTACAGAAGTTTGCTTGTTTGTTTTTTTTTTTCCCATTCTCAAGACACGATCACACCAATGTTACAGGAAAAAAGAAGTCATGGGAAAATTAATGATTATGCATTTTGTGGTGGGTTTTTTGTGTGTGGTTTTTTTTTTTTAAGTGTTTGAGAAAAAGGAATCACAAAAGCTACTCAGAAAAGTCCACTGAATGTCCATTGTTTTTCCCAGTAAGTGCAGGAACAGAAAAATACCATAATAGCTAAATGGACTAACCAGAGAACCCCTGTCTACAGAACAAAATCGCTGTAACAAATTGACAGCAACTGGGTTGGTGATGTAGAGAGCCTGGCCCCCTCTGCTGTCTATTTTGTGCTTCTTCCAAAATGTTCCTAGTAAACCTATAGACTTAAAGAATAATGTTTTTGTAGTTGTGAATGCCTTCCTATGACTTAGACGCTGATGGATAAGCCTGACAACTCTTATAGAGACTAATATAACAATGTGTTAGACCTGGAAAAGACAAGGTTCAGAAAGGAAAAGGGGACCCAAAGAGGTTAAAAATCTTCACCCACTGTATTATACTCTTTCAGAGCCTTAAATCTAGAAGTTTTCCATATGTGTTACTGGGAATCAAAAGTTTGTACAAAAAGTGACAAATTCCTTTTGGTGACTAAACACTCTAAACTGGAGACAAGATGCAGATATACACAGATATGTCAAAGCAGAGACTTTTTACAAAAGTAAAAAATACAAAGTACATTTTAAATTCATTGCCTATAAAAATGAACTTTTACAATATGTAAGTTATATTTTGATCAAAAGTGTAAATGTAGCATATCTTTAATATGCCTTAAATAATACTGATTTGTTACTATACTGGAATTCACCCTCAAAGGATTCTACTGTAAAATATAGTACCTTCATTACAGTTCAAGGCTCATTATGCTCCCTTAGAGCTTCTTTCACAGAGGGTCAGAATACTACAGGAACAAGGAAAAAAAAAAAAAAAAAAAGAGCCTTTTGCACAGCTTTGTCCCTTGTGAACAATGCCCCATGTTGTTCTTTTAAATCCCACGCTCTTGGGACATACATCATTCTCCTCTGACACACATCAATACCAACTTTAGTCTCTTCCTCAGTCCACTGGCTTCTCCTTTCTGTGTTTGCCTAGAGCAGCCTGCTCATGCACACTAACAAAGCAAAAAAGATGTATACCACAGAGGTTACAGCATTTGTTAAAACTGCCTGTGTAAATTACTCACAGACAACAATATTAATTAAAACCAGAGCAAACCAGAATGAAATAAAAAAATAATTTGCATCAGATATCTGATTTACACTTCTCAACAGCTAAACTAGAGAATTAAGTCAAGACCAAGCGGAAGATAAAACCTTTGATAGCCAGCCGGTACTGTATGAGTCCTTAGTCTGAATTTTGCCAACGTTGAGCCTTCACAAAAAGCTTTAGCTCAAAGCAGAATTTAACCAGGACCATTCACTGAAATCATCTGGAACACAAACCAAAAGAACTGCAGTCAGAGCAGAGTCGAACGTAACCTGGAAATCAGACTGAGTCTACTGGATTGACTCCCAATACAGCTCAATTTTCAGCTCAATTAGAGAAAAAAAGGAAAAAAGGAAGCCTTTGCACCCTTTGCAAGGAATTCCCTTCCCTGGCAATTATTCAGTCAATCTCACCAGATCTTAACACTTCCGTTACACCCAGAAGAGCGTCTGTCTCTGGCTTGATCAGAAGTCCTATTTGGAGAAAGATGTATGATCTTCACTTCCTCTCCCCCAGCATTCCTGTCCTTCAGATTAGCATTTCAAAAGCCCACCAAATTGCCTTCTTTCAATATGATGGCCAACTGTTTTAATTAAGCAGTTTCCTCCAAGAGCTAGCTCATGACTTCCTGTTGCAAATTCCCATTCACTCAACCCTGCTGCACACCAAGTTAGGTAGCATGTAATAGTAAGTTCACTTTATTAAGGCAGCTCACCATTATAAATAACTTGTTCTTAACCTTGGATGATGTCACACTGATGTTCAAAGGTACTTTGTCCATCTTTTGAGTTGCTAATTTCAGCAACTTTGAACCCAAATCTCTTCCTTTGTGGGAGTTACACTTAAAATGTGACTCCTGAAAGGCTAAAAAGTTCTGAGATTCAAATAGATACAAATCGTTTCCTAACTTTTCCTATCACTAGCTTCCCTCAGCAAGTGTAATATTCACCAGCTGATCTTGCATTCATCTTCACTCATCAGGCGCTCTGCTGCTAAGACAACTCCTCTGTTTTCCCACTCCTCGCCATCACAGCAACTGTGACAGCCACAACAGTTTTATCACATCATCCCAATAAAAGGAAAAAGTCATTATAGTCCTATTTACAATGCTTCACAAGCTCTAATCAGCCTCTCTGAACTAAGTTTTACTACACTCACTTCATAGGTGGAAAGAAAATCAAACACAAAAAAGTTATGTTACTGCCCAAGCCACTGGGATGAAAACACAACTGCAGCAGAATCCGAACTCCTTTTCTGCATGTACTCCCAGAACAACTCGTCTTCCATGGGGGAAATGTGAAGAACAGTGAAGTCTGGCTGGGGGAAGGAATACTTCTTTAGAAAACAGAGGAGCATCATAAACATTCTAGCTTTACGCTAGTTTGCAACATGTTGGCCAACACTATACATTCTTCTAATTGCATTTTATTCTCCATACAAGTGGATTTCTCTTTCTTTTTTGCCCCTGTCCACACAGTCAAAAAGGTGTGGTTTTATCTGATAAAGCTATCACAAGTGAGAATTTTCCAGCAATCTTACTGTAAATAGCAATGAAGAAAGTTTTCACTTCCTTGAATTCAGATGATGCCAACCCATGGGAAGAGATGCAAGTGCTGCCTGCACCTAGCTTCATCTTCATGGAAGCTACCAATGCCTTGCCTTCACTTGGCTATTACAGATAGATAACTTGCATTAGATATATTGCTATGAATAAATACATATTTTCAGTAAGGATACAGTACGATAAGCATATAGACTAAATTTCTACATGTTTGCCTCTCCCCAAGTCAGTCTGTCAGAGGTGCAGGCTTTTACAGAACAGTAAAAGCATCATGACACACCAGGAGTTAGTCTATAAATCTGCCCTGCTTTTCTAGCTGATGTGTATGTTCTCTTAGTCAATAAGTGGTTAGTATACTTTTTTACCCAACAGTGCACTTAGCTACCTTACACAGTGAAAGAAAATGAAAACTTGCACTCTTTGGCGTTAAAGGTAAAAATCCTACGGTTTGTCAATAGGAACAGAATTCATGCCAACATAATCACGTGTTAAGAGAACAATTGTAAACTAAAGAATATTCTTCACCTACAAAGTCTCCGTAAACAATGGGAAATACACTGACAGTCTGATAATTCAAAGCAACACACACATACACACACAAAGGGTGACCATCAATAGTCAGTGATGATTGCGGCCAAATTTCAAACTTCAACAATTTTAGCCTCCGGTCTGGAAAAAAACAAGGAAGCAAAGAAGTAAAAAACAAATAAAACAGAAAAAATCTCATTGTACTTCACTTCAAACTCAAAAAATGGCCGAATAAACTTTCTTGAATTAAAAAAAATAAAAATTACTTGTGAACACACATGAAGCATGCAAAAGCTGTCCCCAGAAAGTTTCAGCTTTCATAAATTTCTGATTGCATGGATTCAGATGGTTGTATCTGATACTATTTCATAACTATAATAATATATAAACAAATGTATATATAAGTTAATATCACATTACTCAGATACTACAAATTATTTTTCTTTCAAACAATTTCAAGGACTTCATCAAGTATGCTTTCATCAAGGTCTGGTATTTTCTATTTACATATCACTGATAAAGAAATGCTGTTTGAATGAATTACTCTTACGTTACCTGTTTTATTGTAACTTTTTCTATAAACGTGCTATTGACGCTACATTGTGTCACTCTGGTGGAAGACTGAGCAGCATTTTCTATATTCTGATTATGTACCCCAGATCCTTTATACTTTTTTTTACTGTGTGCTGTGAATTAGCATTAAATATAATCTACAGTGTGTGCTGCAGAATTTTTAGTCCTGCATAGATTTATCCATGTTTTTTATTTTATTCTTACTATGAATTCTCAGAAGCCACTATGACATATGTTTTGAACGTGGATTAACAGAAGTAGGCACTTCACATATTTCAGAGGACACAGTAAACTCATTCTTGAAGAACAGTAGCATATATACAAAATAATTTTTAAAAGATATTGTCTAATTAGACTTTTGCTTAACAAGCAAAATTATGCTTCATTGATGATCCTGATCCAAATAATACTTTCTACTGATTTAATTGGACACCGGATCAGGCCCAAAAATGTATAATTGCATTCTTAATTTCAATCTCTATTTGCAATAGGAGGGGAAACCCCCCCCCACTATTATAAAACTAAAATTTAAGAAAAGATTTTTATTTTTAAATTCTACTCTTTGCCTTCAAATCTCTTTTTCACACCTGACCAATTTCATCGAAATAATCATTTGGTATCTAATTCCATAGATGTACAACTAGACAGCATTCTTCTTTCCCCAACATGACCGTAACACAGGTTACAGGAAGAAGCTTTACATTTGATTTAAGAATATATATGAAAGTAACCATTTCTCTCATCTGACATGAGGGAAAGCGCGAAGCAAAACATTTCCATTAACTACTATTCTTACTTTACATATACTGCTAGAAGTTATTTGACCCTATTGTATTTCCTTGTCCTATTTGTGTTTATTTCAACTTTTACTCATTCGCTCAAAAGCGGAAGGAAAAGTCTAAATTGATTTTGAATTAATTGCTTCATTAATTTTGCTCTGATAACTTTATGTATCTCCTGTATTCATCATCACAGCAAAGGAAAGTTCAGAGGAAAAAAACAAAGGATTACTGTAGCATCAGACAAATTTGGTAAGGGCTACATTTTATAGTATGCTTATGTTGCAGTCTGCTGCTCAACAATTTGCATTGAAATTGTTGTTCGGTCTTTGCCTCTGCTGGTATTTTTTCCTGTAAATGGGAAAAATAGGAATCGGACTGTACTGACAAGTCAAAAGTAGATTTTAGGAAAGAAAAAGTATTAAAATGTCGTAAGTATATGAAAAATTTGATTATTTAACTTAGTATACCATAATACAGTTTAATCAAAATTGAGAAATATAAATCTAAGTAGAAATCTTCTGCACTGACGGAGAATTAAGGAGGAGACATATTCACAATTAAGCTTTGGTTTTGAGGCAGCAGTTAAATAGACTTATGTGAGAGCTCTATCAAAGTAGGTAACCATGTCTCAAATACAAAAATCTGTTTCATCATTTATAGTTTTTATCACATCATATAGCATAACTTTCACATGAGAACAAAAGTCATTTTAAAGCAAACTGTTGTTCTAAGGTAACTTTTAATTTGAGGACCAAATGTAAATTGCTATGGTGAATGCACGTTAGGTCACTAAAACAACGGTAGCTAAACTCAGATGTGACCTAGCAACCCAGGTGTTCAGGAAAAGTGCTGTTAACAGTAAGGATTGATGATCTAATCAAACTGTCACACTCAGATCCTCAGCAGGGTGGTTGGAGGGGAGGTGGAGGAGGATAATATTCAGAAAGCAAGCACATGCTTAGTGTTACTTTAAATTGATGCTGACATTTTCAATTGTAAAAAGAAATTTTTTCCTAAGTAATATAGGAAACAACTCTCCTAACCTTCCGGAGGATATCAGATAATCAGAGAGCTTGTTTTGCAAAAGCCAACTTCTCAGATGTGTGACTTTATGAAATACGAACTATCAGACATTTTAGAGATTCAAGATGATAGCAAACATTTTAATGCTTTTCTTTCACTTAGATAGGTATAAATGGGTATTTAGCTAACTCTGTGCATATGCACTTGCTATGCACATACCATAAAGAAAAATAATTAATAAACCAGGCTATTTGTGCTAGTACCTCTATGCATTCTGCTTTCATGCTGTCTCTTGACTGTACCACTAAGGACTCAGGAAACTGCCAAGCAAAAATGTCAACGAATAAGTAAACAAGATGAAGTTTCAGTGGGCTAAGAAACTGGTTCTGCATCACACTTTTAGCATTAACATCTGCCTATTTGCAAGGTGCTTAAAATTCGAGGAATACAGAATTCCCTTCTTGCAGAAGTAAAATATTATTCCCTTACGTGAGTTTGCCCAGGAGTGATGAAGTCAAACGTAGTTATAAGCGTTTAACAGTGACTTTACAGTCAGAAGAGCCATTTTCTTTTTCCACTTATCAGCTGGAGAGAAACTAGTTTAATGTGTGAGAAACTGGGCAACTATATTGCTTTAATCACAAACGGTAGCTATTTTCTTCATGAAGTTCCGAGATGGCCATTTACTACAGTATTTCATCCTCACAGCCCTCTTGGACAACGATGGTTTGTTGATGGCAAACTTGTATGGAAACTTGCAGGAAGCCAACAGGAGGATTAGGCTTTTGGTGTCTCTCTCTTGACCTTGGCTGGAATACTCTGAGCATACAGCACTACACAGAGTGATGGTGATCAACAAAAATAAGGCCATGGATCTGAAATTCTAGAAATGATCTCTCCTTTGTCTGCAATGAGCCATGTATTATACAGACGGTACAAACCCAAGAACTCATTTTATGAAGTGTACTGCCAGTGAGCCACAGGTGTACAAACACAAGCAGTTCAAATATGATAAGTGGGAGTAAGGTTGTCTTATGTAAAATCATGCATCTGTTCTGTGTTTACACTTTTATTTGTCTTGCAGCTCTAGAGATAGTGAAGCTAAACATCATTCTATATGAAGTAATCTACACAACCACATAAGCGTAATGAAGAGAGCAAGGAGTCTTTTTAAAATCACAAGTTTCAGACATAGCATATAGAGAAAAATTAAAGCCTTACTTAGGGGAAAAAAAAAAAAAAAACGGTTGCAAAAAAACCCCCACAGAGATGCACTTTCTCTCACTTGTACACTGTACTGGTAAAATTTCTAGAAGTTAATTGATCAAAAAACAGAAACAAAATCCTCAAAATCTCCAGTAAGTACCAATGATAAAATTATTTAATTTCATCCGTCCTTTTTCTGTAGCTGTTGCATTCCTTCCGCCTGCAGTTATTTTACTGGCACACTCAGGTATACAGA
>NC_068944.1:12975000-13070000 GCF_026419915.1 Harpia harpyja
AGGGATTTGGAGATATATTGCCATCCTAATCCTTACCCTTTCGGCCTGCATGGTTGACTTACACAGTGGAAGAAGCAAGCTGGGACATAGGACTGGAACAGCTTACTTTCAGCTGACTGCAACAGAGGAGGAATTAGTTTGCAGCTGACTACTTTTTGGCTGATGGCATGCAACTACTAGCTGTGTTTTCCTTGGAAACAGACTGTTGTGAAAAAAAAAAAAAACCCAACAAACCTGCAGCTTTCAGCAACTACCCATACGGTGTTCCACAGATCCACAGACAACGTTAGTGTACGCTTGCTAATGAAACTAATAACCTAGGCTCTAGACAGTACTTGGTTATTTATGAATACAATGAGATCATCATTTATATCTTGTTACGATGCTTAAAATTAGCCAGAGGTGCTCACTGTGGACAACGTGCATCCCATTAGGTGCTCCCTCTATCTTCTACCCATAGCAGCTAAGCCTCCCCGACAGGAAGATTGTTGCTGACTACAGAAATTTCCAAAACATCTCACATCACATCTGACAACTAAAATAAACTTGCTTCAGATTGCCCCTCCTTCTGAACTGAACTATAAGATCTCCAGGATTTGATAAGAAGAACAAATAATGAGTAGTAGTAAAATAACATCATCCTTCAGTTGTTATTTTTCTTTCTGATAAGATGCTGAATTCATCACTTGTCTTTGTGAAAACAGACTTCAAAATTATAAATGGCTGCCTCCTCTTTTCATTTCTTCGTAGCAAAGGAAATGCGTATGATGCCTGTCCAGACAACAAGCCAAGAGGAAACCTAGCTGTGAATTTTCAGCACATCATCTACTTCTAGTACCTGAGGAAGCTCAGGTAACCGAAATGGCTTCCTCATGTTCCTTGGGTCAGCCACAGACAGAGAAGAGCACTCTGGCAGCAAGCGACTGTGGAGCCTGTACCTACACTCACACTCTGAAACAGTATAGCACCAGCCAACAGCTGAACTCTGCAGGAAAATACTGCTTTCGAAGGTCAACTAAGCCTCCAAAATACTGAAAGCTTAAATAGATCTTGGGTAAAACTTTAACTCCGAACCAATACTAAAACGCTGAGTCCTTTCCACTCCCCTCCTCTCACCACAAGTTTCTGACTACTAAATACTTCAAGGAAAAGCTACACTCCCTTCCTTAGGGCTTTTCCAAAGAATGATTCTGTAACTCTCCAGGATCCTTTTTAAGCCAAACACAGGAAGCAATCAATTAAGTTTTTCATTCCTATCCAGTTAAACTAGTAATGTTAGGTTTCAGTTGAAAAGCTTGAAATTATTTGCAAGAAGCAGTAAAAGGTGATGACAAAGCTTGAAGGCAAGACTCGGCACATTACTCTCCGGTGGTTACAGGTAGCCTCTCCTCTGCGTATCCGTATGTACTACCAACACCTCTAACTGGAAACCTTCCCGTGAGACAGTCACAGAGCTTATTCCTTTGGAACATGAGTAAGTTATTACAAGACGATTGCATACATATATATACATGTATGACACATCACTCTGACTTTTGCCACTTTTGTGTTTTCCCACAATTTGCTGTAACATGAACTGGATCTTTTTATTTTGCAGGTACAGGGTAATATTGTCCAAAAAAAGCATATCAAATAGTTACTATAAGAAATTTCTCTACCCAAAGAAAAATGTTTCAAAAGAAGGATTAATAGTTGAATTAAATAGAAGAGGGTTGGACTGCTAGACTTGATTCACTTCTAGTTTTACATTCAAAATGGAAATACCAGGACACTGCAATTTATTACAAAACAGTTTTCTAAAGAGTATACGGAACATCAAACCCCCACTCATTTTTCCTAGCTACTTTTCTTTCAGACTTCAACAATGCCTTCCAATGACATACCATGCGGTCTGGTATATTTTACAATATTTATACCACACATTATTAGCATTCTATATTCCAAAATTCACGTGGACTTATGCAAGCACATTGAACAAAAGGCACCTAGGAAATTCCTCTTTTTTACTTCAAAGCAGTTGTGCAAAAAATACACAAATTTTAGAAGTACACTATCTTTCAACATTATTTGAAAGAGCATCTCAAATATATTTAGGCTCCCATTACATAGTAATACGTATTTACTTATAGCTATTGCTCTCAAGTTGAAATCATTACACAGCTTTTCCAATTAATTAAGATCATTTGAAAATCATGGTTGTCATATGATGTTACTAGCACTGTAACATTGATCCCATTTTCAAAGCACACAAAAAAAATGCCAGTACCACCTTACAAAACCCAAACATACTATTAAGAACCTTTACAGAAAATGGTTTGTAACACAGATTCCAGTTCAGCAAGTGTTTGTGCTCCAAGTGACTTTATATATATGAATGATCCTATTTGACTCAATGGGATTTACTCATATGCAAAAAGTTACTTCAGAGGCAAATCATCATTTAAAATTCATAAGGAAGATGAGGTAATTAAACAACTGTCAGTAAAGGCCTTTCTGTGGCAAACATATAAAAAAAAGTTTAAAACAGATGTATCAGAATTCTAGTTAACAAAGTCTTACACACTATGAGATGTATATTGTACACATTAATGGTGCCCTGAAAAAAAAAAATCTCTAAAGAATAGTTAAATGTATTTGTCATATGAAAGATTTCTAAATCCAGAGTTGTGCTTAATAGTGGCAAAATTCAGTCTCACTGATGAATGACTTTGTGATTTTATTTTTATTTTCTTGCTCGAATTTTTATGTGTGCATGTATATATCTTATACTCAATAGCAAAATATCTCTGTTTGTTCTGGTTTGCCACAATTTACACCTAAGTAAAATAATGACGTAACAGAAATTAGAACTTGGCACCATTAACACTACTGATGCATTCACCTTGTCCTCAACCACATTGTCTCCTAGACACAATAAAGGTGTAGGCAAAGATTTATCCTGCCAATAAGATATAGTTATAGGTCCCATGAAGATTACTGACACTGAAGTACCAAATATGTACTGGCCTTGGACTTAGCAGATAACATGCCAGTTTTGAGACACATTCAAGTTGACAATAAATCACTATCACAGTTCCAATAACAGGAAAAAATACCTTAGAGGAATTTCTGTGTTAAAACATTCCACTTTTGAGTTAGCTATTAAATGGTAATAATCATAATGGACTAGGCAGTAGAGTTTTTTGTGGCTGAAATGTGCAGATATTTACTACAAGGTTATTTTTTTAAACTTCTGTGATTTTCAATTGCACGGTATTTTCCCCTTAAATCAATTTTGCATTCCAAAGGAAAAAAAAAAAAAAAGAAAAAACTCAAAACAAAAGAAGTTTTAGTAGCAGTCTTATTATTAATTATACTTATTTTCTATATCTGCACATGCAAACACTTCCACTGCCTCCACAACACCTCCCTTTTGTGCATACAAAAAAGCAATAGTTATGGGTTACAGAAAGCTAGAGAGAGCAAGGTGCACTAGTTCAGTACTGCTTAATAAATTGTAGATGTATTTTTTTTTTTCTCCCTCTCAGAACTATCTCAATATTTGTCACCAGAAATTCCTTTCTGAGAAGTTTGTTAAAAGGGCACCCATTTCTCAGGGTGTATAGGTTATAACTATTTTTTTCAAGCACCCTTTTGAACTTATTTCAATTTTCTGTTTTTGATGATAGTCATGCTGACAACTTTTTTTGGTCCATCAAATTCTGTAGTACAATTACATGAATTTACTTTTAATAAATTACCATCTTTGCATATATCAGTCAAACCATGAAGACTAAACACTTGCAAATAAAATGCATTATTAATTTAATTGTCACAGCCTATTTAGCTAGCTTCTATTAGTATTTGCTATAATATGCAATGTATCAGAGGGCAGAATCAAATTCAAAACATAAAGAATAAACTGATTATGTTGTCCTAGAGAAATTAAAAAATAGCAAGCTTGCAAAATTATAATCAAGGCATTAATGTTTTAAATAGGTAAGGAAACTACATAACTTTATTTGTAATATGTTTATACCCAAAGTGATGGTTTAACATGCTGAAGAAGGATTTCTTTGGTTCCTAAAGCCATTAAAAGTCATCAAACTCTCTCATAACAGGAAGGGAAAGGTGGAAAGGAAAGCAACAGTGGTTTGGTATTTTCTGCCCTGGATCACATGGCTTAAACATCCACATCACCAGTGAGGGACTACTACTAGAAAATTATGTTGTTGTTGTAGCTCTGCCACTACTATTTGATGCTGCCCTACGTTAACCTGACGCGCCAGCTAGAAAGTATTGCAGATACGAAATATTCAAAAGATGGATGAAGAAATTTCAAAAGAAGAGAGTATGAAGTCACTCGAATATCACTTGTTTATGCTGGCCTGGGGGTGAATCTGCAACAGCCTGCGCTAGCAGATGGGGCAGAGAGGTTGCAGGCCTGAGCTGGGTTCTCTGCTCCGCCGGCAGCCGGGGCTGCAAGGGCTGTGAACCTGCCGCCGTGCCAAGGGATGGCAGGGGAGGACCCTCCTCCTCCTCCTCCTCCTCGCGCCATGCTGGCAGGCCAGCCAGAAAGCCTTTGAGGAATACGGGAAGAAACGGGGAAAAATGGAAACGGCCAGAAGGCTTTCGGAAGAAACACGCAAACAAAAGCCAGCAACAACCAATTTAGATTATAGCATCTTGCTTGTTTAGGAATTCGTTTCAAGATGATGATCGCTAAAAATATGCCTCTCAGGCTAAGATACTATATTTGGAAATCTATTGTATGTATCCTTTATTGTGCACATATTCACTAGGGTAACACAAGTTATCTCTATGTTGTATTTATGATGATTATACAGTAAGTACCTCCCTTGTAAAAGAACATATTGGTATTGAATGCTTCTAGTTACAAAATAAGCCACCAGAGCAAAACATTTTTCGTAATTGTGCTATGACAAAAGATAACCAGCATAAACTTTAATACGATATCTGCTTTGATGAAATTGTAATTGTTGTTTCAATGCATCATTCTATATTTTAGATGAAATAAAGTATCTCAAAACTCTTTAAATAACCGTGCGTTAGGGAAATTCTGGTTAAGCACTTTGTAGAGGAAATCTCATTAAAAATATAAGCACCACTTCAACAAGTGTTTAGTCAAACGTAAGGTGTATATGGTGTGTTAATTTAAAACTCTACTCTTTGGTCACTCAGTGATTTAAATGTGAAAAACTCGTGAGGAAAGGGTCTAATAGATGACCATTTCCAGTGTCTTTAACAAGAAATGAACGCAACCCAGAAAGAGTTTTGCAGCATTCTCCTACGACTCCTAGCTATCATTTATTTTCCCCTTCTTTCATATCAAAACCAGAAAATACTTTTTATTTATGAAAGCCTGCACCGGAAGAACGAGTCATAAGGCAGTAATACTTGAAACAGTATCAAGTATCCAGCAATGAACCCTGCAGGTAGGATACCTCCATCTACCCAAAATGAAAGAGATGATGCGACCTTTTGGCTATCCAAACCCATCACGTTTCTAGTTGCCCCAAAAAGTCAATGAAATAGCAATAGCTATGCCACAATGCGTCTAATAAATCTGAGGCAAAATCTGTTTACCTGCAAACAAAGTGCCATTTACTTTCTAAACACGGTTACATTTTAAACCACAGAAAAAACAACCTGCTTGGAAAAAAGTTTGAAAATAACTGTACACAGGTTGAAAAAATAAATTAATTCATTTTAAAAATAGTCAAAACACCAGATCTCTATTCCTGCCCAAGAACACTGAGGAAACTTTTTTTTTTTTTTTTTTTTTACTCCTCTGTGGCTTTGACCTCAGTGATCAACATAAATCTTGGGAAGTCATTTTATAAGCCTATGAGCATCAAGGCCAGCAAGGGGGAAAAAAAAAAAAATTGTACTTGGAGGGACAGTTACAACTATGGAAATTTTGAGAAAATAATATCACCTGTCAAAAAAATGCCCAAAAAGGTGCAAATCCTACACCTTTTACATAGAACTGCTTTCTAGAGCAATTTTTTTATTGACACCCACAGACATGTCATAAGCACCACGGTAGCAGAGCACTTAAGCATGTTAGCTCCCTCTGTAGTTGGAGTTGAGCCTAAAGTCCAGGCGACTTCATTTTGGGTAAGCCAAATATTCCAGATAAGATCTCCACATATTGTATAAGGTAAAATGAGAAAGAATTTTAAAGTAGTTTACCTTTCTTTGGGTGTGCCAACTCCATGCTTGCCCAGTAAATGAGTATTCAAATGCTTCTTCATCACAAACGCCACCCTACCAAACAAACAGAAAACCCAGGAAGATTATTTTCTTTATTCATACTGTATTTAAAAAAAAAAAAAAAAAGTATTTTTCTGTTTTGAGCATGTACTTGAGCATATTTTATTAAAGGTGGACTTTTAAAAAACCCCGATAGACTACGATTTAAATCTGGAAGTCCATTCTGTAACGACAGGTTTTCTTCAGACTGCACTCACTTGGCTATTTTTCTTATGAGTAAAAAAATCACAACCATACATCACTGGTCAAACAATGGAAAACCTGTTTCTGCTTCCCTTTGCAAATTAGAACATCTCATACAATATACTGATAACATACTCTATTTTACCTAAATAACATTTTCTCACATTATAAACTAATACAGTTTTAGTTAAACCTTTGAATTTATTTAAGCATAATGGGCCCATCCTGCAACCCTTGTTCATACAAGTAGTTCCATTATTTTTAACGAGTAACACAAAAATACAGCAAGATCAGATGCTTTAATCACTGCTTATGTCTGGTCAGACTTCATTGTATTAATTATTTAAAGAGATACACATGGAAACAAATTAATAGCCTTAGTTATTTTATAGCCTTGTGAAAAAGAGGATGGAAAAGGTGAAGCATGTGGTCTTGAATGCACTTTGAGCAGGAATATTGTTCAAGCTGGCAAGACATTCAAAGCATCAATAGCAGCAACAAAATATATACAACTTGGCATTACGTTTCTACCAAACAAAACACAGATAATTTATTTTAATTTTGGTGACATACGTAATGAAACAGATAGGAGCCTATCAAGTACCATTCTTCTGCTGATAAGACTATAACATCAATTTAATTACATCACGTGACTGCTTCAAACAATTTAGGTAGACTGAACCTTCAAACTAAAATGGTTCTCTCGATAAGCAAAAATTTTACTGCTGCAACTTTCAGTGTGAAAAGGGCTTGCAAACATTTTTGTTAATTATGTATTACAGCTGTCCTTCATAAAGTTAATTACTAATAGCTGAAAGGCAATAGACTGTATTTGCATATGTACATGAAAGGCATGACATATGCAAAAATATGATTTTAATTAGCATTCTATGATATGAAGGGCTACAAATCAAACTGGCATGTTATAAGATTTTTAACATTAAACGCTGAATTCATCTGGACGTGTTTGCAGTAATGGACAATGGAAGGACTGTAAAACACTAGCACTATGGGGTATAAGAGCCACAAAAGCCAAGAGACAGTACTTTTCCTTTAAAAATATGTTAATGTAGCTTCTCCATGTCTGATCTACTTCGGGCACTTTCACATTATTACAGAGAATCTCTCTTGTGCATCCCTTAAGGTGTAAGAATATAATTCCGCCTTATTTAAATGATAGCAATTTCCTTATTTTTTTACAAAAAAGACATTAAAAAAATATCTTAAATACTTTTCCCTACACAATTTATAAGTATGGCACCATAATCATTACAACCGTGAATAATCTATCACACCATTACCATCATTACTATGCAAGTGTCATCAGAATTACTGTACATAGGGAAAATAATTGTGACAAAAAAAGTGTTCTAATAACAGCACAAGGCATTCAAAACGTACTGCGCCCTTGCTTTTCAGCAGAAATACTAACCATTTCCACACAGCTGTGAAAGGTACCAAACAGATTTTAATTTATTAATACTTGTATTTCCTGTTACAAACCTCCATTCTTTCCCTTCTCTAAAAGAAAAATAAACCAAAGACATGACTGTGAAAGGGCAATGTGCAATCGAAGTTGTAAAGGCATACTTTGCTATTTACATGGAACATAAAGACCCCAACCAGCCACACAGTATTTCTAGGGAAGTTGGTTGTTTTGGGTTTGTTTTTTTTTTTTTCCTTCTGAGCCTGTGTACTTGAAGCTTCCAAACAAAAGCTGAACATTTCTTATACTGCACAACTGCAGGGGGTACAGACAGACATACCTTTCTGCAAAATCAAAGACAAAGGCCTTGTTAATAATGTGAAGCAATTAATCTCGCATTAGCTGCCTCCTCTCTGTTGTATCTAGGTTCTGAGTAACCATTTTGCTGCTGTTACACAGCACAAATAAAATGAAGACTGACTCAGTAAGTGTCTCAGCACCTACTAGCATTTTAAGCTTTTTAATGTAAGGCTTGAAGACTTAAGACTTGAGGACAGCAGAATGCTTCCGTGCAAGCCTGGAATGCTCAGCATAGCTCAGGAACAGCTCCCCACCTTACAGAATCAGGCCTTAAAAATAAAAGCAAAGTTGTTATTTTCATAAGAAATTGAGAATGAGATAAAAAAATATTACCAGAGTCAGCCGTTATTGAAACAAAAGAATTTTTTTCCTTCGAATTGATGCAAAGTCTAAACATCTTGGTTTGGATGCTGAGTTTGAGGACAAGCTAAAACCAAACCAAAACAACAACCAAAAAACAAACCAACCAACCCCCCCCACACACCCCCCACCCCACCCCCCAAGTGTGGGAACTATTTGTTTATGTTTACTAAATACTGCAGGTGATTTTAAGAGAGAGGTGGTAGCAGTGTTTGCTGGCTTTACAAAACAAACACAAAAAGTGTTTTCAGTATATTCAGTTACTCCGGGTTTCTAAGCAATTACTGTTTTAGTGGTCAAAAATATTGGTTTTGCCTATGCTATTTACCTCTGCTGAGGTAAATCAGTTATTCCTAAGATACCACCAGAACTGAATAGAGACACATGACTTCGCCTTGGTGTTTTGAAACGAATCTTAAGGGGAGTCTGGGTGACACCAGTAAGGACTCAAAGAGCGAATGCTTTCAAGATATGTTGCTCTAATACATCTTCAAATCAAAGGGAATCTTTCCATCAGCTGCAGTAAGCACCAGTTCAATGAAGTAAGCTTCACTGAATTTCTCATTTCTTATTTTTTTATTTCTAGTGGAAATAGAAATATTCAAATTAACTGGTAGAAATTAACTAGTTTCAGAAACACATCAAAAGGGAGCAGGAAAAACCTGTAATTGCCATACTCTACTGTTTCCAATACACACAAGGCAGGTCAGACTAGAGGCCTGGAACCAGTTTTACAAACTCTGATCTGGACATACTCATCCCCAACTCACATGAAGACAGAAGTCACAGCCCAGCTGCTCTCCTGAGGGTCACATCTCAAAAGGCAGAAACACCTAGCCTATACATCCAAGCCATGGTCACTGGCAGTTCCTTCCATTCATTCGGAAGACTGCTCCTAGAAGTCTCCTCTTGCAGTAGATAAAGGTGAGTAGGTAGGATTTCATTTGCTTGCAGCAGCATTTTGTTGGTTTAACTTTTTTAGTGATTTTTCAACTACTCTGGCTCCAAACTAGCAACATCCTCCATCTTACACACCCTATGTTCAAACCTCAGGATAAATTAAAGACAGGTTGAAAAATGACACAGAGCTTTAGAATAGCATCCATGCTCCCTACGGACAATTTTTTGCACATAAACTATAAATAAAAATAACTTTCAATCGGAAATACATGAGCACCTTTCCCAAAATAAGTTCGCAGAATATTCTGTTTTCAGTTTAGAAGAGTTGTGGCTTTGTAGGAACGTGTCCACTCATATTCCATGGCAGTCTTCAAACAGTACTTGGACTCACTCTGAGAATGTCTGTAACTGATTTAGGAGCCTCTACAGACTTGTCTTCAGTTATAAAAGCATATTTTAATGTACAAAAGAAAGGGACTTCTAATTCTGGGAATAAAGAAACATATTGGACAATCTTTACTCCCACTTTTTATTCTAGTGTAATACAAGTTCTTCAGCATGTACAATGTTTATCATCGCAGTACCCAAGGAATACGAATAATCTATCACGTATTGTCTGTTCTCTCATTTTCTCTGCAGGGAGAGAGTTGTGCTCTGTGAAGTATCTTGTTTTAAGAGGGCAAAAGTGTCTAGGTTTTATTACGTTTTGAATCTTTTTGTTCTTAATATGTGTGTATCTGTGTTAGTGAAAAGCCAAGTTAAGCCCCCCACACACACCCCCCAACCAAAACAAGCATTCTGGACCATAAAGTCACGAAATCTGTTATCTTCCTATGTGCAAGTGCTCAGCCTTGGCCTAGTTCCAGGGAAGGAGCTACATCTTACCCCTACCAGAAAGTCACTTGAAGTTATGTCAACAGACCAGTCATCTTGTAACTGCACATAACTGCTGAGGAGGACCAGCACAAGAATTTATTTTTGTGGGACTCTACAAACAAGGTATCCAGCAGTTGAAGAGCAATTTTAAATCACTTCTCAGAGGATACATTGCTCTCTGGAACTGCTCTTGGAGAATTTATCTTACAGACAACAATGTTCAATGACAGCAGAAAAGTCCAGGAGAATAACAATGAATATCTACCCTTTATTCATATTCTCAATATCCTTTACATCTCCTTTAAACTGTCCAGAACTTCTTTATACAGGAATTTAACCCTGAAAATACAGGTAAGCTATTACATGACATGTGCAGGCCCCCAAGTACACAGGATGCTTTAAAATGCTCCTTGAAATCCTTTTTAAAACAAACAAACAAAACAAAAAAAAAAAACCAAACCACACCACAACACCCACAAACAAAACCAAAAAAACCAGAATAGAATGCTATTTTTAAATTATTAGTATTTAGTACTTGGTTTTATCATAGGTTTCAGGCACTCAGGATAGAATGGTTTACCATTTTGGATAAATCACCTGGGAGATCCGACAGCTTCAAGGAATAATAAGAAAAAGGATCTCTTAAACTTTTATACACCATCACAGATATAAGGAAATAATGTATTATCCTGTCTGCATCAGTTTTTGTTTTCCATGATCTGTGCTTGAATTTCTGTCCTTGTATCTTCACCTGAGGCAAGAAACCAGAAAATCAAGGCAAGCTGCATGGATCATGCCAAGACGGGGGACAGCACGTTCGGGCAAGTAAACAACACAGGCTTAATGGTTCTTATTACCTGAATGAAGTGCTCTTGTTCTTTACTGTGTCTTGAAATACGCTGCAAACCCTAATTGTAGTTGAATGAGTGGGTCACATGGATTCATGCCAACAGGGGTATCAATTAGTAAGAGAAAGAAATAGTGCAGTTTCTCAAGGAATATCATGACCCACATGCATTTCGGAATGTTCAATAAAACTTGTATATGTAATTACAGTTTTTGCATGTACTTTAGATTTGTACATGCTCTACACATAAAAGTAGAACTTCATATATTCAGATCAGGACTTAGTCAAATAGTGCATGAACAGTCCATATGAACTTGAAAAACTATGTTTTCAAGGTGTCAAAATTATATAAAAAGTTGCTACCCAAATCTCATCTCTCTGTCACAATTTTGTATTCAGCAGGTCAGCTTCAGGAACAAGGCCGCAGAGGAAAACACAGAACTGCCCAGAAAGCAATGGTTTTCTATGAACAAGTAATCTTTTTTTCCATGCATCAAAAGTCTAAATTCCTGGGAATTTCTTCAAGTCCATCATTTGTGGATGTTTGCTGATTCTGAAGGGTCCAGACTGGGGCACTGATAACTCTCTTGCATGACTGCGCGCAAGGGACTCAATTTAAAAGAAAGTATCTGGCAGGGCAGAGTCTGGTATGGAAGATATCCAGTAGTCTGAAAGGCTTCATGCCCTTTGTGACAAGATGTCAGGTTCAAGTAAATATCTGGCAGGGCGAAGCCTAGTGTGGAAAACATCCAAATATCTGAAAAACTTCATGCCCTCTGTGACAGGACGTCAAGTCCTAGAACCCTGCATAGGAAAGCTGGGGTTTTCTGCTGACTCATTTAGCAGCAAAATGAAGCAGGTCTTATTACTTCCAGCTAACAGTTACAGTTATTCTTCTTAAGTTTAGGAAAAAAAAAACCAAAACAATAACATTTCAGAAGGTTAACAAGCCACCTATAATCACCCAGTCTGCGATGTTGAGAGCCCTGTGACGCACTGCCTTATACTCCCTGCTGACCCCATGTGTTCAAGAACGATATGGCTATTTTATGCTCCACCCTCACTAACAGTCACAATTAAACTGGAAAGTAAAACGCATACATTTGGCATATGTGGCTCCTTCCTCATCATCTTCAAGTGTGAGCAACTTGGCAGACTGGAAAATACAAACTTTTTCTCTTGAGAACAGAAACCAGAAGAGGTAAAATGAGGACAACTTTGCCATCACTAACAAGACAAGAACCATAGTACCACGGCAAGAATATCATGGTAATTCATGGAACCTAAAGACTAACATAAGTTTTAAATTTCTGAGAATTATTAGCCCTTCTGCCTTAAGTTTGAAGGTGGGTTTTTTTGGTTGTTAGTTTTTTTGGTTGGTTGGTTGGTTTTTTTAACTTAACAATTTTCCACGCAACAATCAGGTATGTTTCTTAATTATTTATTAACTTTTCAGCTTTTCCATGGAGATGTTTTGTTGCTGAAGTTCAAAACCCAACATTGTCAAAAATTAATTTTATGTCAATACGAAAGCATCGGTGCAACAGACTACAGCCTTCTCTTCTAAAAATACCTCATCTCATTTTTACTGTTACTTGTAATGAGCTAGCAATGAAGTCAAGGTGGTCAATGAAAAAAATGAAGGGAGAAAACAACTTATACTAGTGGAACACCTGTACACATCTTGCACCCAAGGTAGACTTGAGTATCACAGCAGCTACTGTTCCTGACTTGCTTTGAACAGGATGACAGACAACAGGATTGTCAATGTGCTGTTCAATGACCTGCATCAATCTCAAAAATAATTTACTGCTATATCAGACAGATCATTATGGACGAGTTGCGCACTATCAATCAATCGACTATGTTGTTCCTGCATATTCCTGCATCTATCAACCAGAAGAGAGAGACATCCCTCAAAATATTCTTGTTGCTTTCTGCCACCAATCTGTGTCCCTCAAGATGTGAAAGAATTATTAGCCACATGGCCATAAAATAGTAGCAATAAGCACAATTATCTCCTTTTACATATTCTGGCAGAAGAGACCTGGGTACAAAGGAAGAGCAAACTAAATAAACCAGAAAACATCCTCTACTACTCCACTCAAGCTGACTTGGAGAGATCTTGCCATCCAAAGTTGCAGAGTCCTCTCGCCATCCCTCTTTTAAGAGATGTATGTTATAATGTAAACCATCCAGGACAGAAATTGTCTGTCATTGTAAGGACTGTGGCAAAAGAGGAATACACTGGCAGTATTTACATTATTTCCTCCCCCACGAGGGAACTCACTTATTTGTTATTGCGTGCCTCACCTGAAGTTACATATTTTGTAACTGAAATCAGAAAGGTTTCCTGTAAGTTAGCTATAGGTCCATTCTGAATTTTATTGGTTTGGGGTTTTTGTGGTGGGTTTTCTTTAAATACAAAAAGTACCCTTCAATAGCAGATGCAGGAATAAGCCAAGTCCAGATAGTGATAACTGTTATTAACGTAAAGGTGAGAGGAAAATTAAGAGTGGAACTGACAACTTTTAGATTTGGAGATACAATGAAAAGCAGCTCACATGGCATACAGTAAATATGGTACTGTTTACGTGCACTGACAACAGCTTCCAGAGACCACACACTTTGCCTCCTTAAAGGAGGGAGAAAGCCATTGCACTGTTTAGTGCGTAACTCTCTGCTGAAAATGGGACTTGGTTACTTCAAGAGAATCTTACCGTGTGGCTGAAAGCATATAGGCTGGATTGCACAATTAAACACTACCGCATGGACAAATATTTCAGTAAATGATGCATCATCATACTATACATAAGAAATATAGTTTGGACCATATAAAACGCCGCCAATACACTTTCAGATGTGCATGCATAAGAAGTGACAGAACAGGGCCCAAAGCATTATCCATTTCACAATACCATAATAAAACTACACCAGAAGGTCGTGTCTGCTGTTTCAAGCCATAACAGCATGCAAATCAAGGGAAATACTAGTCAGCTTAAAGTGACTTAGTAGAGGATTTCTCTGAAAACAAGTGGGTCTTTTCTTACAGTACCCTATGACATCTTAAATGAACAACAGAGAGTTTGAAGTGGTGGCATCTTCTTACCGCCACTGCCCTCCAAACCTCAGGAATTAGGAAGTCTACAAAATTCACAACAAAATATCATTTATGATTAGATTAAAAATTAATGACCAGTGAAACAGGTCAGACCAAAAAAACCCCAAACAAAATGCAATCAATTTTAGGAAATGCATACCTTTTAATTCTCGCCAAACACCTATGCTTAGAAATGAAACTGGTGAAATGAAACATGCACCATTACTATAACAAAATACTTCAGCATTATGCTGCTAGGTATTCTTCTCAAACAAATAAAATGTAATGAAATATTTTTTGTTTTAAACTTGAATTTTCCTGCTGAAAATTGATCTACTGTCCATCTAAATATCCACAATTCTGTCAGAGTCAAATAAAACATTGGCTAGTAAAAAACTGAAATAAATAGGGGATTGTTTATTATACAGTATATTGCTAAATTGATAGGTAAGTAAACAAATGGCTCTCTACTTATTTTGTTTGCTTAATGAGCATACTAAAAATAGCTGAACAGTGGCAAAAAGTTTAAAGTCAGAAGGTGTTCACTCTGTCAGGAAATCACCTTAAATACATGAGAAAATTAGTACCGCTACAAGAAATGTTTGTTTCAATATTCAGAGGAGTTAATGAATGTTAAGTGATAATGGTAGACAGCAGCAGTATGTAATTACATTTCTAAACACACCTTACCAAATCACTTCTAAGCTAAAAAAAAAAAAAAAAAAAAAAATCACATGTTCTATTAATTTTCATTGGTTATCAAACATCTGTAACTGTCACCTCTAACAGGTGTTTGGTAATCTAACAGCTGCACAAAGTACTAAAAAAAAAAAAAAGAAAAAAAAAGACAGAATTGCAACGTGCTTTCTGTAGCACCACTATCAACCTCTCGGACTATTACGATGCAGAACCTCTTCGCCTAAATTCTGAAATGCAGCCTTAGGCTCAGTGTTGGGAGTGCCTTGCATCTAAAAGAGGCTACCATCAACATCCAGGAACACACCACCACCAGAGAACATACTTGTTATGCAAATTGAGGCTGCAGGAATGCTTTAAATTGTGCTTATAGCTGTAAGCCTTCATTTATGTGATCCAAAACAACGCCTACCAGCCTTGCCACCGAGAAATTGCTTATGTCCTCTCTTTTCTCACAATATGTACATCCAACATTCCCATAACTCTAGTCCCCCCCTTTTCCACTCCCTCCCTTTCTTCAGACATTGGCCTGTCTCCCTACTCGTGATCCAGTCTATCTCCTAGCATGCTCAGGACTTCAGATACAGAATTTGATGCAGTAGGCATCAGTTCCACGTATCATCATCTTGCATCTGGAAAGAGACAGCAGTATGAACAGACTAACGTTTGAAGTGGGAATTTCTTCCAAGTAGATTCAACCTTTTGGGAAAGTCATGTGAACCACATCTCTAAGTGCCCTGAGAGGAGTTTTGAAATATCTGACTTTCTGCAGACAGTTTGTACAGAGCTTCCTAGCTATTCTAAGGAGCAAAGTCTATGTATGTTGAAAGTGTAAGAAACAGCCTGCAAGACTATCTCAAAATAAGGATGTTTCAATGAGTTTCTACTTAAAAGCAGAATGAATAGAGCCAAGCATACTTAATTTTAATCTTTTGTTCTTATTGAACAAGAAGACACTTTTGATGTTGTAGCTTCTTCCTAACTGCTCAGAAATTGCACTGCAGACTGAGTTACCAGGTTTATGCAGAGCTTCTACAGGAAGAGCTATCTTGAGAGCAAAATCCTCCTCATCAAAAGAATCTACTCTTGCCTGTCTTTAAAGGAAATCAAAACAAATCTAAAGATAGTTGATTGTGGGCTAGAAAACATATAGGGCCTGGAGTAACAGTGCCACCATATATAACTCAGTCAATTCAGCAGCTACAGTGCCTGCAGTCTTCTGCAAAGTTGCGAGGTACGAAGAAAGGAATGAGATGAATAAATTGGTCACTATCTGATGACTGAACTGCTCAGAAGTCATACACAATCAGAAAGCATACACAATTTTTATTGACAATTTACCCACAATTTGAAAGCGCTGCTGGTGATAGATGGTGGCTGGAGCTAAGGCTCTGCAGTCTGCTTGATCTGTGAGAGTAGTGAGAATCTTGCCCTAGGTCTTCACTTGACATAGAAAAGCAAGTGCTGGTTGATTTGTTTATTCCTGAGACTTAAATTCAGCTGTAAAACATACCCTTTTTGCCTTACATCCAGGCATTCTACAAGACTGTTTGACTTAAGGTAGAAAGCAAAATACTACAGAATATCTGTTTGCCAAAGTAGCTGCAACTGCATAAAAATAGTAAAACTATGACAGCAGGACCTAATATGTAACCATCAGAAGTACCATCCACATGGATGAACCTTTAACAACAGTCTGGTCAAATCAGAACAGACTGGTTCCAGCCAAGGAAAAAAGAAGGTAATCCTTTGGATTAGATTGGTTTCCAGCCATAAAAATGCACCTGGTACTTGTATACACATAAACGTGTTTGCAGCATGGGGCGGGGCAGGGAGGGGAGGACACCCACCTTGGTTCTGTCTGGCTTTCCTTGTCCAAGGGTTCTCAAGCCCAGCCATTGCTACCTCAGAGACTAAGAACCACCAAACACTGTGCCATCAGGCCAACCATATTTTATGCCTAACACTTGGCTAGTATCTTTGATTAACATTTGATTTTTCATTGTTAAAAGACATCTCCATTAGTCACTAAGCATAATTAAAAGCCCAGAGTTTTCAATCTCAAGTGGCGTCTTAATGTCTCCAGATATTCCCATCTCAGCCACCCCCAACTCTCCCCAAAAGCTGAGAGTTGCAACAACTTCCTTCTCCTACCACTGAAGGAGGAGGAGGCTGGCTGAAGAAAGTAACAGGGACTGTTAGAGGAAACCATGATATGCGGAACTCTTATGCACTCTGCAAATACTACAGATCTACAAAACTCCCTCAAATTATGGCACTGAACATAGAGTGTACAGATGATATTAAGAACAGCAAGGAAGTCTATCCAAATGAGAGTTCCAGGTGGTAACAGTGGCATTACTCCACTTGTCCCATGAGAGACTTAGTAGGAGAATTATTAGTCACTAAAGCTGCTAAGCGCAGTCTGGTGTTCCTTAGGTTTGCCTTTGATGTCCAGCAGGACCCACTTCAGACACAGAAGTCCAAAGCCAGGACTGCAGGGATTAATAGAGTACTCACCTGAGATACAATTGTTATTGAAGCAATAAAGACAATAAAAACCCCCACTGAATTTAGAAGGATCTTTTGCACAAAAAAATCCGTTCTTGCAGTCCAGTATGGATATTGCATGCACTAGGTATGAAGACTGTTACCAGTCTGGGAAAACCAGAGGAATATAGATCAGACAAATCAGTACAGTCATAAAGATGATATCTGTGACACAGCAGAAGATGTTCTCTGGCAAAGAATATTCCAATCCCAGCCAGCAGTTAAGATTAACTCTGACCATTTCTGGCCACAAAACAAGCATGAGAGAGATGGGAACTACATAGGTGCCCAATGGAATTAAGAAAAAAACCATCTTTGATCTCAAGGGCCTAGATATACTTACTCACACATATTGAGTGTACATATGAACAAACAAGTGAAGGAGAAATCAGTTTTGTTGCAAAGAAAAGCTTATGGCACGTTATCTAAAAAAGAAAGGAGAATTGATAAATTACCTGAAAAGATGCAATAAAAGGAATTCAGCTTTTTCTGAGCTCGCCAACCAAGTTTCTGAGGTACGTTACTACCACGATAAATTACAGAACTTCAGTTTTTACATATAAAGCGACAACCTGGTCCTATAAAGAGACATAAACCACGTCTCTTTATGAAAAACTATTTTCAGTCTCAGTGTCTTTCTGAAATGAAGCTACAATTAAAGGGTTTTTCCTTTTCTGATCCTTGCTGTTGTTGCAACCACAACCCCATAAAGCCTTATCTCAAGTGCTAGCATGAAGCGATAGGATCCCACAGATCCACTTTCGGTAGGAGGGGAACCTAACAGCAAAGGCGACACAGGTACTAACACACATGGTGGGACTCCATTTTATTCAGTATTGCATCACATTTTTTTCTTTTTTTTTTTTAGCGTATTCCTGTTAGAGCACTGAAATTCAATAAATATTGAGGCGTGTGTACACAAAAACACCTATGTGTCCAAATAACCACCTGAAAACACCGTATTTCCCAGAGGTTGCTCACAGCTATGGAACAGAGCATGTAAGCACCGACACACAACTCTCTGCTTAGCTTTGTAATGCGATAAAAATAAAATGGCTCTCACTTTGGAACAAATGCAGCTCCCCACTGTTTGACCCATGAGACCCACAGGGCTCACTGCATTCTATGCATCGGAAGGGCTGAGTCACCCCGGGATGGTTTTCAGAAAAGAAAGGCCTCAAATTTTAGGCAGTTACTATTATGCTCTGCAAAGATTAAATACATACAAAATGCTTTCTCACTTGTTACAAACAGAAATAAGCAAACAAAAAAAATGAAATGTTTCTTTACAATTTCTCAGATTAGCAGAACCCCCAAAACCATTACTTATGACATGAAATGCCTACCTGGACAGACATGGAGGCAGAAATAGTCTGATCAGTGTGCAACTTCTATAGTACTGAATAGTAGGCAATGTTACATGCAACACATAGCCAAATAGAGGGATGGAATTGATTTTTTGAAGAGTTACAAACAAAATAGTCCAAAATATTAACCAATAAACCATGCCTGGGTGGAAACGTCCTATTATAAAATTACTCTAAAGATCCTCAAACTGTTCAGGGGAGAAAAAAAGTCCAATTTTCCACATAACCTGAGAGTGCAGAGTTTTCTGATAATAAGATCCAAGGAACCTGTAAACCCAAGGCTCTAATTTTCTTATGGTGACTGTGTAATATTTTGCAAAGTAAAATTGACTGAGATGGAAGCTATTTTGCATGGTACAGTGGCGATGGCTAACAAATGAGAGTTTTGTGGGCTGAATGTTAGTCCCCTGCCTCATCTGCCACCCCTAATGACAGCAGCCACCTGCTGTTTTATTGTCACAGCTGGAGCCGGTTCACACTCCTTGGTGCTGAGCTCTGCCCATGAGCGCCAAGCTCTCGCCTCGCCTCATTACTTTGATGAACTTTTTATGGTCAGCACCCATGAAGACCTCATCTAGGACTATACAACCTAGATCGGCTTCAGGGAGTGCTTCCAGCTAGCATGAGGTGATAATACACAGTGACACCACGGCTGCTACTGCCTGTCACTTAGTCAAGTCACTGTACTATACTTCTGGCTCTACAGGGCCCTCAACAGGTAAAATGCCATGAAATTCTCCTGTATAATAAAGTTCACTCCCTCTTTTTCACATTGCAATATAGAGATCATATCCTAGTAGCAAAATTTAGCTTTTCAAAGATAGATATTAAAATTAAAAAAATGTATCATGCTGTTTACTGCATATAACTACAGACAAGAAATTTCTACATTCCCTAGATATAAACCTGCTGCCTTTCTAAAAAAAGATCCTGGCATTAAAGAAAACAACCATGAAAACCATATTATGGCTTGATTAACACCACCAAATAGGAAAAAAAGAAAAAAAAATTACATGCATTTTACAAGAGGACCATTTTTAAGTTAAAGAACAGGAAGCACAGAAACAAAAATCAAGCCAGTCAAATCAAATTACCCAAATGAATCCACAGTGGAGAATGATATATACTACTCCCCCCCCCCCCCAAAAAGACCCTCCACACTTATACATTTATTAGATATGATAATATATCAAATCAAGATAACAATGAAGCAAAGCCTTTTACATCTTTTTACTTAATCAGAACAGTCTGTTACTATTTTCTGCTAATTTAAAAGCAAATATAATCATCCTTTCCTCTTCAAAATCTTTTTCTACTAACAAACACTCCAAATCTCCTGAGCCTGTATATAATTTCAAACTTCATCAGAAATTTTTTTATTGACGCATTTAGAGCAGACTGTTTTATGCATGATCACTGAAATTTAACCCCAGGTTTACTTTCAGCAGTAGAATAATCTTTTCGGTGTCAACCTAGCTTTACATTTGCCCATATTTACATATATCATTAAGATTAATACATGTGCTATTAATAATAATTTCATTAACATTCTGAAATCATCAAATAACATTTTGACTTTTGAATGGCTGTAGGCTATTATAAGCCTAAAAACCAGAACATTTTCAGTATTCATTGTGTAGCAATCCAGCTGATCAGTTTTGACAAATTCATGCAATGTTATAAGCCATTAAACTTCATTTAGTTTCATTTAAAAATTCCACCTAAAAATAAAAAGCAACTGTCTTTTTTGTACAGACAGTACAATTTCCAATAAGTACCAACTCCAAGGATCCTCCAAAAAGAAACTGTTGGTTGGGGTTTTTTTAATTTTATCAAAATGTTTTTAAATTTATCATAGAGTTTTTGAAATAATATTTTTAAGACCACTGACCTAGCAAGAGTTGAACATATCTAATGTGGTATGGTGCAATTTAGCTCCTCTTGAAGAGGGACAGTGCTGCAGATACCCTGCACTTCACATAAGACCCCTAGGACAGGTGGAACCTTAAAAATGTTGCTGAGCACAGACATTATCCTACGTTTCTGAGAATTTACTTACGCAATCCCTTCTTTATTAGCACTTTTTAAATGTGACCTAAACTGCAGTTGAAGAGCCAGAAGAATATAATGATTCAACAAAGGTTTCCATTCTGCCAAAAGCCGAGCACCTCCCATACAGTCCTGAAAAGTATTCAAGAGAACCAGAGGATAGACAGAACCTCGTGTAACCAGGGCCTAAAATGTACAACCAATCCCATTAAATATAAATGACACCAATTTCTCTACCAATACAATTTCAACAAGCGCTTGTCTTCTGCACAAGTTCAACAAGAGAATTTCTTATGAAGCACAGTGACATATTGATCACATCCTTTGGAGAGTCCAACAACAGAAGGAAAAATTGCTTTTAGAAGACAAAGGAATTCCCTTCTTTTGACTAGATGATGTATCTGTCAAACGCATGATATTTAGGACTTGTTTTGTACCCTTAAAAATAAAGTATCAAATATGCAGCTTGATCAGTGCAGGGTAAGACATTATGAAATGGACAAACTGCCTCAGTGGAACAATCAATGGTTTCAATAGAACAGTCTCATAATGGTGCTGGTAATTAAATAACAATGTCTGAGAGATTTTTTACCTTTTTTTTTTTTTTTTAAACAGTGCATCAGCTGTGGTATGCCTATTGCATGCTTTGTGGTATGACACACAATTCATCTAAAAAGTTTCTCTTTAATCAATCTCTAATCCACAACAAAACTCTAAAGCCACAATAAGATAGGTATTTATTCTCCTTTTATAAAGGAATTTGTTAAAGGATGCACAGCTATCCACACTAGCTGTATTTGCTCACTGCCATACAAGAAGTAGCCTGCATGCATGTATAAATATTTGGTAATATTTTTCCTTTGCAACACTGTGTTGCCTTGGCATTATGACTGTGTTTTAGAGTTGTATTCTAAAATGTAACTTCAATTTACCCAGCGCTTACAGTTCACTGGTCTGTAATTCTTAATATCCCTCTATTTTCTACCAATATTAATTTTAGTCGCTATTATTTAAAGTTCATTTTCCATGCCCATTCAATTGTGATTTTTTTTCAATGTGACAACAAACGTCAGTGTCATTTCTGATGGTGACTTTTACTGGAGTAAGAGGAAAAAAAAAACAAACACTTTTAAAAGAGAAGCTATCAGAAAATCGTCAGAGAGTTACAACTTGTGGTCAGTATCAAGATGAGCTGCATGTGAACAGAAAGTCTGGAGGTGACAGGATCTGTATCCAGTTACTAATCCCCTGAGCCATTCAGCCCCCTGAACAATAAATTTCTATAAGCTGATCCCTTAACCCATCACAAGCTGGTCATGCTACTGCATTCCAACAGTAACAACAAAAAGGGAAACACCTTACATTTTCTATTTAAATCTCTACAATACAGAATAGTCATGTTGGAAAGTCCCCAGACCTCTTTTCTCATCTACTACATAGAAGTTTTCAAAATGGATCCTACAAAAATAGGAATAGGCATATGAAATTATTTGGCTTAACATAAATATTCTGTCTTCTGTACTTACTCCAAGCAAAGAAGCTTTCAATGTACATATTTTTCCTTGTACTGAACAGAAATACACGTCAATCTTAAAAAATGGCTAAACTTCTATGCTTGCTGTTAAAGGAAAAGATATTCATATGAAGGGTATCAGAGACATTGCTGAGGAATTGTTCACCCTTTAAAAAAATATTATCTCTGTAATGCTGCCAGTGCCAGTTGGGCAATTAGCCAATTAAGTGTGAATAAGATGTGCCAAGAAGCTATTTTATTTTTGCCTCGGAATATTTGTGTATCTGTGAGCTGGTGTGTGTTTGTGTTCACGCATCGGTGGAATCTGGTTGTTCATGCCAGGTTTTCTTATCACACTTTTCTGCCTCTTTGAGCTTGCACATTCCTGCAATACAAAATGGACACGTGTCTGCTGATAATGTCAACATACTTACTTTCACAAGGAGAGATTTTGTGTAACTAGATCTAAAGCAGCCTTTTCTGTGTTCATTACCTGACCCTGTCTGCTTACACTATACTAGAAGAGCCATTCATGGGAAGGACTCCAATACCGCAAGCACCTCTAGGAGATGTTAAAAGACAACAGATGTGGAAGAAATTAGCATCTGATTACAATATCCCTGGCTAAATACTCTCCTACAAACCCCATTTTTACAAGTTATCTGAAGGAAATTCTCACTTGTCACAGCAGACCAAGTTCAATGGGGTGCTGAGAGCATCCTGTTATCTCTTTAATTTAGATCTCACTATGCTTTAGACTGCTGTATATCCATCTAGGAAATTCCACTTGGAAATATGAGTAGGTACAAAATACATCTAACGCACTCTGACTAGGGCTGCTGCCTAGAAAGCCTGAAGACATAACCAGATTTCTATCTCCTTGCCCAGAGTAAAAAAAATTCTTTTTTTTTTTTTTTTGGGGGGGGGGGCACACAGGGCAGACCCACCAACTGCAAGCCTTTATCTTAATTCAATAGCAAAAGTACAATCATTCCAAATAAGGATCCTCCAACAGTTTTGATATAGTTATTCAAAATTAAAACCAATGCAAAAAAGATATACACAATTTACAGATCAAAACTGAACAGTGCCAAGTACAAACAGAAGTATGAAAAACCCCTTTCATAACACTTCAGAATACAGATATTACCTGGCATTGAAGCTACCTTCTTGAATACCTATTAGAGAACTTCAGAAACCTTAACAGTACCGACAACTCATTCAGAATTTACCATTGCTTACGCTAAAAAGACATCCTACTTTTCAAGAAATGTATTTCAACAGTCCTGATGAAAATGAGTATATTTTGTAAAACTAAGTATATTTAAGGCTAGTAAAAGTAATTACCTAATATTACTGCCTGTAATCAGGGGTTAAGGAGGAAGGTTAGGTACAAGTTAGTAAACATGGCACTGATAAACTTCAAACTCATAGCTATCAAGTCTCTTTTATCACAGCATTACATAAATGAAGCACGTGAATGACAAACATTCTTACGCAGGGATTCACAGCCAAGACTGCCATTTTTCCTAATAAATCCCACCAGTCCGGAGAAGAGGAATGCTGTACTTAGCTACAGCACCAGTTAACCCCTAGATTTGTCAGAACACGCAACAATTGCTGTGCCTAAGGGTGAAGCTGGTCCAGTAATACTCCACTACACACTGAAGAGCCAGTTCATGCTGGGTAACTGTGTTTGTCACATCCCCAGCAGCTGTGCTGGAGAGGAACCTGCCTGCAGGAGGGCCAACGTTACCCCTCAGGAACTTCACCTGAGCAGGGTTGTTTTACTAAATGCTATCAACTTCTCCATGGATCCCCTCAGCCAGAGATGTTTAGAAATGGGATGCACACCACCTCACTCCTCCCTTTTCTGGGACACAACTCTGAGCAGAGAGGGGACCAACACCACCTACACATCTTTGCCCTTGCTTTTCGTACAGTCTGTGCCAAAGGGGAAGAAGGGCTAGCATGCATTCATTGACAGAAGTGAACAAGCAAATTCTTTCAAGTATTTTTCATTTAAATCTAATTTAAAATAGAATTCCCTTTTTCAGCATTCTTCTTATATTTTGCTATGTACGTCTGTAGCTCTTACATTTGTGGTTGCCAAAAATTTGTGCTCTGTCTTATCACTTTAAGCAGAACACAGCGTTTCTTCTTACCTTTTTGTAGCTGCATCACTAAAAATGGGATTATAAAACATTCAGAAAGGATGTATTTCATTCCAGCAACAAGTTGAATTAAACTGAATATTCCTTTTTAAAAGATTTTTAAAAGATTTTAGAAGATTTGATATTTTTGTTTCCAATCTATCTCTAAATTAATGCAAACCTACTTCCTCTGAAGAAGAGAGCAGACAAGTGTTGGTTTCACTATAGTACATATGATCTAGATACCAAGGTCTAATCATAACATATTTATCACCATCTAGCATTTGGCTTGTATATGATGTCCACAGGCACTTGTAGTGATAGCTGTCAAACTGCATTCTATTTCTGGCATAAATGAGCATAACAACAAAGACAAGAAATGGAGTGCAGTATAGAGGAACAACACAGCCTGGAATTTAGCCCATAGTAAAGAAACAGTCAAATTCATTATCGACCTCAATGATGGAGGTTCATGCTTACAGTGGCAGAATATTTCAGAAGAACAAGCTTCATGGGGCTTGTTTCTACTAAAGGTGCTAAAAATTGTTTAGAAATACAGTATACTTCTCCCTTCCTTTCTCTTTCACCTTATCAGAGATCAGAAAGTCTTAGTCAAGCCATGCACGTTCCTGGAGAAGGTGGTCTAAAAGGACATGACCTACCCTCCTCAGATTTCAACTGCTTGTTCCGGTGCTATTTAAGCACAAGCATATTTCAAGTATTCTATGTATTCTCTCAAACTTACTTAGTGGGAAACCATGATTCTCAGATGCAAAGATGAATTTCTAGTCAACTGTTACAAATGCTATCAGTGATAAAGATGAGGTAGTTTTAGTGGCTGGAGAAAAACAAACCAACCAACCCCATAGCACAGAAAGAAGAGACTATTGCTTGGCCACGCATTGCATTACAAGAAAGTAGTGATGGGGAAAGCAGCCAGTAGCATCACCTACAACAGCATATGGTCCACTGGCACATGAGTAAGTCAAAGTCTTTCCATTTAAACTGGAGGTTCATCTCTCCTTGACAGGCAAATGACAGAGCATGTGCATCATTAAGAAATTACTTAGATTATTGACAGTGCAGCGAAAGTCTCCTATCTTTTATGACATTTCTGAAGAACAGAGGCCACAATTAGAAAGCAAAACTACTAAGATTCACCTCTCTTCCTCAGATCACACTTTCCTTAATTTTTTAAAAAAGATTATTAAATTCATATATAAGTTAAGTTCCTGACAGCTTGTTGTTTCCCCATCTTCCATCATTCAGTGGTGACTGCTTAACAGGTAAAAAATACATAGCCCTTTTTCTGCAGCAACAAAGTCCCAAACCAGCCTTGGCACTTTATACAACTAACAGTTTCCACGTGATCCAAAAGTCACTAATTCCATTAGTTCCCAGGGAAGTAACAGATATTTGTTCCTGAAGACCTCTTGATATTGAAAGTGAGAGAGAGGCCCAGATGTAACCAGAGACTGATAGGCTTAAAAATTTTTTTCAGTCCTTCAATCAGCATCTGGTACCCAAAGTCAGTTTTATCTGTCTGATGAGTAGTCACACCAAACCCATACAGATATACATGAAGAACACCTGCTAAGGCTTCAGAGACAAACTGATACAGAACAGTATAGTTGTTCAGCAGGAAACTGAAAAACAGAAAACAGCAATCCTAAAAATCAGTGGACTGCATGCCAGGCAGAACGTATCGTAATTCTGAGCTGTATAAACAGAGGCAAGTTAAAGGGCATCTAATCTTTAAATTCTCTAAATTAGTTACACTAAATCCTATACTAGTTTAGCTGTTACAGTAAATCCTTAAAATAAATATTATTCAGCAAAGGCCATGGCAACTTGTGCCATATTTGCAAACTCCTGGCCACCTGGAATGAGATCAAACTCATTCGGCATTCTTGGGAGCCTGTTCTAAAAAGTAAACTTTGTATTGTGAATACATGAGGAATATATTCACCTGAAGGGTTATTCATAAGCAAATATGTAGTCACCTATGGCAGTGACCACCATCAAATTCATTTTTCATCTCTACAGATAACAAATACTTCTGATTACTCAATACATATGTACATATGGATGTATAATTATATATTGATTAGTTTAGCTTTTAGCATAACATATGAATGTATTGAATTTCTCCAGAGTAACAGATAACATTTTTAAAAAATTATACCAATAGACCATTAGCATTACGAGTGAATTTATTTTCCCCAACAGTGCTAAAGATATGCAAAATTTTCATTTTTCAGAGTTGCATAGTAAATGATTAACACCAGCTCTGCTCATTATCTTGCTTAACAAAACTTCTCTAAAAACAAATAAATCAAAAATGCCTCTAACATTCCTGAACAAATAAATTACAGACCTGTTCAGTGGCAGCAATGATATTTTAAAAAGCTTGTGCAAGCTCATTGTACAATTTTATTACAAAACTGCAATTTCTAACAAAACTGTCCACTTTTTTATTTTCTACCAGTTTTACTCAAAGAAGTACCTTTTGCAACCCAAGAAACTTTAAAAAAGCCACATATCTGGAAACATTAACCCCATGTTCCAATGTGTCACAATATATAAATAACGATATGAGAACCCTCACTGCTCATTTTACAATCGGATTTGTAAGGAGAACTGCAGTTAAATGAAAAAACTATCTGGTCGGGCATCAGATTTCCATCACTATGAATGCATACTTTATATTTCATATTAGAAACACACTTCTTGTCTTAAGACGTTAGAATTATTTTTCTTTTATTACACATGGACACTGAAGTCAGTCTGGAAGTAAAACACCCCGCATTTCCTAACCTTGCTGGAAAAAATCTTTACCTAGAAAGGAATCTCCAACTTTCAAGATTTCCTGAATTGCCTTCCTACCTTTGTCCCCACGTTCAAAGGAAAAGCTTTTCTTTTTTTTAAATATATATATTTACGGGGTAAAACAACAAAGCCTTGTCAACAAACTGCATTTTGTTGTAGTTTGGGGTCAAAATAACCATTGCTGTGAGAAACGTACACATCACAGAAAGAATTTCCTCCTCAAAAGGAAGTATCAAAAAAATGTTTGTTCTCTCTTTAGAACAAAGAGCAAAACGAAACACAACCCATAATGCAACCATAATAAAATGAAACTGTTATCTGTTGCTAGTTCCTTACCAGCCCACAGATTTTTCTTAGCATTAAAAAACAGCATGTAAATTAAGGTGACTGAAACATGCTTTCAGCGAGCAGAGTAATATGGTAGCTATTCATCACCTGAAGTCATAAAACACTAGGTCTTGTCCTTAGCATATTCTAATGAAGCCTATCATGCAAATGAGAGTGACCTTTTCCGTGCATTCTGCAAGTTCACATTTATGTGAGGAGTATATATAGTTTGCCAATACAAACTAGCCAAAGACTGCGTAATTACTGTAATCAATTAGTAGTTAGTGTCGCTCTGCTCATTTGTGGCTAATGTCAGCTAAACCATTTTTGAGAAAACCACCCTGACAGCCTTTCTGTTGTTTTTGTTGCTGCTGTTATTCTGCAACAAGAAAACAAGATACACAAGTCGAACTTCTCAAGATGGAAGCACAGTAGCATTTTTCTAAAAAGCCTTCTCTTAAGGTCAGAAATAAAAATAAGACCTGCTCCTGTGATGGGTAGAGATTCCCCAGTAAAGTTACATATCCTTAAAATGACATTGAAGTTTTCTGCCTGTAAAATGAAACATTAATATTTAAATATTTAAATGAAGGACACTCTCCCATGAGGCAGTTCAGACCAAGTAAGGAAGACTTGGTAGAACTTAGGCACTCTTTTCAATGGATGAGTAAACAGGCCATACCCTCTGCTCAGCAACAGTCTATTTTGTAGACAGTTATGGATAGGAAACATTACTGGAGCTGGTAATTAAAGTAAAAACTAATACTGTCTCAGAAATGGGGAATTTTGTACAGGAAAATCATTTATCATGCCTTACAGTTCCCCACAACTGAAATGAATTATCTTCTTATTTAGCACATGTCTATTTTTATTCTACAATATCTTCCAAAGTGAAACGAGGCCCACTTGCTGTTTTTCCTATCAAAATCAAGTAGACATAAAGGAAAGTTATGCCACTATTTGAAATTAGCTGCCTATATAGCATCTAATAAGAGAACAGAACTTTAAAACAAGTAAGAATACACAGATCACGGGTTTGCATTCTTTTATACTCACACCCTTTATAATGGTCACATCCAAGTGGTTTAGGAAAACAAAATCAACTCTTTGCAAAACCAGAACTGTACCTTAAACACAAAACCAGATTTGTGTCATAAGAAAGCAATGCGCATTAAAATAATTCTATTCCCCGATTTTACGCCTATGCAGAGAAATGTAAACCTTTTTTTTTTGCTAAGAATTACACTGTTAATGCAATGTTGCTATGTGTACACATAAACACATGCACTTTGTATATAGTATATACGTACACTGTGCAGCAAAACAGCTTCTAACGTCTTGCTTTTTTTGTGGTTTGATGAATGTTATAATCAATTGTTTTTTCACTCAGCAGAGAACTGCAAGTTTCAAATGGATATATTACAGGGACAAGAAAACATTGCTTTTTCTGATGAGAGAGCGAAGATGAGTTTTGGTTCTTTGCATGCCCATATCACACAGCCAACGCTGTCAGCACTTCTATTTTACAAAAAAGTCTGCAGTAAAGCAGGTGCAATGCATGTAACATTTGGCCAAGTAAAGCATCAGATATAGAGAACAATTTATTAAAACAGTTTTGACTATCAAATTCTAAAATTAACAACAACTAAGATTAAAGAAAAATGACAGAGAACTACTCAAGTGTATTAAGACACAGGAATAAAGATATTTGTGTACGGCACACTAACATAAAGGTAACTGAATTGATACAACTGAAGTCAAAAGTAAGAGGTGAAAGCTGAAACCTTCCTTTTGCTTCATTCAGATTGCAAGAATATTCTTTAAAGAGACAATTAGAGCGTTCAACTATAAAGGTAAAAAAAGACTTTTTTTTTTTTTAAAGCTTTTTTTCCACCCCCCCCAAAGTCTCCTGAACTTCACTGGAAGCTGTCACGATGGTGGGAGCGGCAAAGGCAGGCAGGCGGAGGGGCAGAGCCTGGGCTGGGAGGTGTGTGACACCCGGCACAGGTACAACCCCTCTCGGTGCCTCCTCCTGTTCTCCTTGGGTAGCCTGCTCCTGCCCTACTCGGTACAGTCAAGCGAGAACATTTTCACTGATGCCAGGGCTGCAGCGTGGGGCAGACAGGAGCTGGCTACCACACTCAACCTTTTCCATCTCTTCCCCTCATTTGCTGCCTGCTTGCTGGTGAATCATTCGGGATCCAATTCTGAGCACACCGAAAATAGTTATATTCCCTCCAGTTTCACTAGGAGCAAGACTTCAGTGGACTCTTCTGGTTTATTCAACCATAAAATGAGAATACTACTTATCTGTAGCACTGGAAAACTTTTATTTGGCCTTGTTTGTAAAAATGCTTAGAGATATTCCAAGGGGGGGGGGGGGGGGGGAATTAAAAAAAAAAAAAAATCTGTTCAGCAAGAAAGTAGCATTACTTACAGCTAAGCTTGTGTCCCAGTAACTTAAGAGGGTGGTTCAGGTTCAGGAACGCACTTGGAAGAGCCCTAAAGAATGTGGACTTTTGAGCTAAAAAAGCAAAGCAAAAAACTAAAAATAATAAAAGTATTTGTTTCCATGGTGATTTTTTGGGGGGGGAAAGAGCAATCAAGTCGCAATAAGTAGAGTGACATTGAAGATTTATTGGTTTACTTCTGCATACTGCTGGAGCCAAGCACCTCGCGCGGCATCAAGCACGTCCGAGGTGTCAATCCTGACACGGCGCCCAGCAGCGGGAAGATCGCTCTTTTCATTCTTGTCAGAGCACGCCGCGACGGGGACATCTGACAGTTACTGAGAGGGATGACGGGGAAGACGAGGAGCGGAGAGCAGGGGAAAGCAAGCAGCGTGCCTGGAGAGCCTCGGGCTGCGCAGCAGCGGCGGGGAAGGATTTGCGGAGCCGTCACCTGACCGGCACCCACGAAAAGGCGAGCAGGAGATGCTTCAGAAAGCCGAAGACTCGCCGATCACTGCTGATCCACCCCGGGAAGATGCCTTTATGATAAACATTCACGACAACTTGCGACCAAAGTGCTGTTACAACACTAATTGTCCATGAAAGCTGACCTGCAGCAAAGAAGCAGAGTTCAGTTTCGATAGGCCTGGCTCAAGAGTACGAACGTGATTGGGGATGACAGGAGACATCCACGCATCAAAAATCTCTGAGAACGGCTGACGTGACTTTGCACGCTGTAAAAAAGCAGTGGAAATCCTCGACTCCTGGCTCTTTGTCAGGAAGGCAGAAAGGACCGGGGGGTGGCATTTTTAAGAGCATCTTTCCAAACTAGCATAAGCTTTGCACAGCCTCGAAAAGCATGGATGGATCTCTTTTTCCTCCGTGTCATTCTTACTATTATTATGTCTTTAACCAAGCATAAACCCCCACACAGTTAATGATGGAAGATCGCATTTTCTCAGCCAAAGCGATGTTCCTCCTTAAATTTCAAGGTATTTTCTGATTTTGATTCAACTGAACAGTTTTCTCCCCATTTTGTTTTAACTCAGCAAGTGCCAGGGCTTGCAACTTTCTGGTGTAAACCCCTTGCAGAAATGCTGGAAGTGTGTCAAGGCAAGCAGGAAGCATTTTTACTCTTACTCTCTGCTGTGAATATTTGTTGCAAGTACATTTTATAACATAAAAGGATTATAAAAAAAAAAAAGTAAGGAAAACAATAGTACAGATAAGGTTATGCATTTGAGAAGGACTAAATATCTATTTTTTTAAGTATGAAAATAACTACATAGAAAGAAAATAAAAGAAAAACTAAATTTTTAATCATGAGCAGAGTGATTTACTATTGCCATGATGTTTCAGATTTTTGAATGCTTCGTTTGAAAGGAAAGCTTCAGCTTTATTACATTTTGTAATTTACTATTACTGCAGCAGTTCAGGGTTTTTTTATAAGCTAATAATGTACATGAGGCACCTTTCTACCATTGCAATTTAAAATTACATTTTGTGATATTAAATGACCTTTCTTATTATATCTTATTAAAAATAGTGTAGCCCAAAAACAATATTTTAATTGATAATTTTAGCAGTTCAGCTTTTGAAAGTTTAAGAAGAGAATGAAGGGCAAGGAACAAAATCAATCCTGAATCCTATCTGAAAACCATAATTTTCGATCAAATAAACAGTTAATCTTGTTTAACTTTTGAAATGGTTCAATGTTTAGATTGACCTAAATATAAAGTTTAAAATTAAATTGATTAAAAATTGAACCAGTTTAATTATTCAAAAGATTTCAAAAGTTACCCATGTTAAATATTGAACAGATTGAAAACGTTAAGCTACAATGCCAAAAAAAAATTAGAAATGTGACCCAAGAATAACATAATAACTCGTATGGAGAAGCTCAATAGGTGGGAGGGGTTGGGGGTTTTTGGTTGTTTGTTTTCATTTTATTTTTAAAAGAAAAGGAATAATGCACAATAAACTACTGAAATTTTGTAGAGATGGCAGGACAATAAAATACATAGGACAGTAAAGGACCATTAGAACATTTAGCAGAGGAAACCAAATCGAATGGCTTATTTTCAGAGATAGCACAAGATTATAAGCTAACACCATATCACCCAGTTGGTTGCTTGCCCCCCCACACCAAATTTCTCCAATCTGGGTATTTCTTAAATACTTCCCTCTTTAAAACAAACACAGACACGCACACTCACACCCTCACATAAGACATCCCCCATAAGACAGCCTTAGGCATCAGCATTAAACACACATCTGGGTGGATCAGTAGGCAGGATGAAGCAGGTCATTCAGGTTATTTATTTATTTATTTAGAAGGCAGATGACACACGTCATTCAGATACAGTGGGGTTACCAATAAGAGAAGGCTAGTTGTAAATCATATTTATATTTATCCATATTCCTTTTCAAAGGAAAAGGAAGTTTCATATTGTGCCATACATTTAAGATTTATTTTTTTAAAGCTTGTAAGTCTACCGTGTTATGGTATAAGGCTACCATGTTATTTGTACAGCACCTAATGCAAAGGTTTGAACTGAACTTGGTACGTTGGTATTGCTACAATTAAAATGCTGTATCACTAATAATTTACTAACATATATAGAATACTGAAATAGTTTTATATCCCTATACATACGGGCAAAAAGGCCAAAGACCTCTACTACAACCATTGTAACATATTCTTGATTTTTAAAAAGCTGTTCAACTTCAAACAACAATTATTATTATTGAAAAGCAAGAACCTTGACACACACAATTTAAAATAGAAACTTCTTTTAACTATACAACCTTAATAGACTAAACACAAAATATTCTACAGGGACACAGAAAGACTCAAATACTTCTTCCTACTTGTTCCCCATATTAACAACATTCTTCAGCATTCATTTAGCTTAGCATTTTTTTCCAGAACTGATATAATATTTGATAGCATATACCATTGTTTCCAAAGAGCATTTTATACAAGAAGTAGTAAGAGAAATATAACCTCTGCTTGGCACTTCCGCTACAAGTTAGAAAGACCTACCTGCAATCAATGCTGAGCTTACACACCATTAACAGAGAAAGCAAAGAAACAGTTTACAAGAATATGCATTCAAGAAGAAAAAACAGAAGGGGGGGGAAAAAAACCCAAACAAGCAAGCAATAAGTGGGACATCAAAAACAGAGCGTGATCATGAAAAAGAATTAGCACACACCAACTAAAATGAAGGTGCTAAGCTTGCTGCATCTCAGAAATCAGACATGAGATGGAAAGAATATAAAAATGAGCCACCCCTTTCTAAAGCTCCTTTTTAAATAGAGAAAAAAAAATGAGCATTTCTAAGCGTCAGAATAGGCTGGGGGTAATTCATTTGCTAAACTGCTTAGTTTAAAACAGAGACGGGAAAATTGGCCATTTTTATATTAATTTATAATATAAATACACACACGTACATACACAGGCACTGCACAACATTCAAACTAGTGGAGCCATTACATAGAGACAACGGTGAAAATACTTAGAAGCGCATACAGGCCCTGCTTCCTAAAACCTGGACATGCCTCATTAACGGTGACAGAATGGTGCTTTATACCAGGGAGCACAAGTCTATAGTTACTGTTCACCAGGCACTAGGATTTTAAAGACAGAACGTTACAAAGCAAACAAAAGTCTTACTTTTGTTATTGGCACAAGCCTGAAACCAACTCAACTGTTTCTCAGCACCGCTGCTAATACAACCATATTCTCAAATCCGGAACCTGAGCTCCCAAAGGCAGCACCTGCAGTAAGGCTGGCGTTTCACGGGGTATTTGGGTGCTGCGCTGCCCCTTCCCCACATGCTCTCCACCTTCCCTGCATCCCAAAAGCTGCTCATGTGGCTAGCCAGTCACCAGCATTAGCCCACTGACCTACCCAGAGGCTAATTTCCTTTTAGCCTAGAAACTAGTGCCCAGCTCCTCCAGCTTACCTTGCAGCTTTGAGCCACATTTGACAAGAGGCCAGGGATGTGACCGTGTGGCTAGGATAGTACCAAGATCTGGCAACCACACAATCTCAGATCAGCTTTAGTTTCACAGCCCTTTAAAGACTGTGGTCATAACAGGTCCCTGCTTTAGAAGATGCAGGTTTTGTTTTATGCTAGTTTCATCCCATATCTGATCTTTGTGAGGTTCTAGGTCATTAGTTACACTACAAATAATAGCTTTAAAAGGAAGACAATGCCCAGAACCTGTCTGCAAACTGAAATCCAAAGATTTGAAGTCCAAACAATCCAAAGAAATGACAGAAATGCCTGATGTTTTATTCGGAGCCAGGCTGTTACCTCCCACGGGTGTTCATTCCTGCTACTCATTTCTCTTCTGTTGTCTAAAAGACATTAGCCTGTTTTTTCTGCTTTTCGTGATACTCCTACATTGGCACTACTGTATCAGCGAGACCACACTATGCAGCTCCGATACTCTTAACACCTGCCATTTTCAACAACCACTATACAGAAAGTACCAGAAGTCTAGTTTTAAAGTATCCTTAATTACAAAGTGGTTACAAATGTGTAATATCATCGTTTATTCATGGGGATACAGCCTTTCAAACCTATGATATCCATTGATAATTCTAATAAATGCTCAGTCCATAAATATTTAATGGCCACTTGTGGGTGTTTTATGTTGCTGTCTTCAAAGTTGACCTATTCTCAGGTTTATTAATTGGAACAGGTCTATTTTATCCTAAATAAGATATGTAATTTTAGAATATTCGAGTAATGCATAGAGGAAATCAGGTAATTCTGTCTCACACAAACAAGGAAAACACATCTTTCACAGAAAGAGCACAAATCAAGTTAACGAGGGACAGTTTATTTTGTATGATTTCTCAGGGTTTTCAAACAGAAGGCTGGTTGACAGATGCCTCCATTCTTAAACAAGCCAACAGCAGTTTAATTGTAACTCCATGGTTGTCACCATTCCTGTGTGCCTGTCCTTCCTTTTAGCGTGGGTTTTACCTGGCTGGCTTGAAGTTAAACCCACCGGTGAATCCAAATCCCTCCTGTCCATAAGGCCACTTACCACTACAGTGAATGCAACTGAAGTGTCTTGCCAAGACATAAGATCTTGAAAAAAGAATATAAATTTGAAATACAAAGCACAGCTGAGGATTATGACATGACCTATGGAAGAAAAAACCCTATATTTTCTGTAGTGGACCACTCCCTGTCTGGGCTTTACAGTCTCACCAACCATGGCAGCACTACCACATTCCTTATTATACCAGCAGTAGCTTACACTTCCAGCCCAAAGATCCAGCGGTGCTGTGGTGCTGCAAGCCCAGCACCCCAGTGGACTAAGCCTGTTTACTAAACCTGAAGGCATATATTGTCTCTGCAAGGCCTTCAGCTGAAGGTTTTTGACATATAAATCCTCATACATCCACTGTTACAACAACAGAAATATTGACTGTGCCAACAAAAAACGCTATGGAGAATACTCACAAAAATTGACCGTTTGCCATTAGAACCTATTATTCTGTAACGACATATGACATACATACTGTGCAACTATAAACCAGAAAGGGCATTAAGTGACATTATTAAGGTTGTAAAGTCAAGCACCTAGTGCTTAGGAAACTCCAAAAGTAAGATTGCGTTTGAAATCACAACCCATTGCACTGCCCATATGCATCTTACTCTGTAGCTACAAAACTTCCAGTATGTTTCAGACTTATTTTCAGTTTTAATGAGGAATCCAATTATTTCAGCTTGAAAATATTCAAAAGTAAGTCTGTGTAAAACAGATACCTACATTTCAATTTAAGGCAGGTATGAAAACCTAGGAAATTTAATTCCAAATTAAATAAAATGAAAGAAGAATCTTTTAATAGGAAGTGTCAAGGCAGTTAAAACCAGGCAGGCCAGGTATGTTTAACTATAACACACACTTTACCACATTATATATACATACTAGATGATAAAGAATAGTGGCAACATCTATCAAAAAGAAAGGAACAATTTCTACAGCTACAGGGCTGCAATCTAAAAATTCAGTCTACTATATTCCACTCTTTCTTAGAACATAAATTCTATGAGGAAGGAACTTGCCCAGCTATATATTAGTAAAAGCAACCAGAACAACAATCTTTGATTTCAAGGCCTCGAAACACTTCTCTTATACATATATTCCACAGCATTAAAATACTGTGTCATTCTAGTTTAATATTTTCATTTCTTTCATTTGTGAGGCACGTATTGGTTTTACCCAGAATTAGCTCTCAATTTCACATGAAGCCTTGTAAACCTTCACATCCCTGCTACGTTGAATGTTAAGAAGATGGAGTTTCTCCTAGTGCTTCATTAATGAGTGGATGCCCTTAGCGTGCACACTAAAAGTAGTATGAGACCACAAGGCAGTCTTTCTTAATGAAACACCACTGTACCAGACACCATTATCATGTGCAAAATGGACAAGACAGTTGGCATTTTGCGCTATCCTGTGTTATCATCATTCATCTATGGAATTTCTTGATTAAAAAGCAGTACGGCTGAACAGCTAGCCTACGTTTGCAACACTGTCGTCTTCTTTGGCAATAACTGGAATTAGCTATCTGTGAGCAGTACATTAATATCTTCAATAAAATAGGGGTTCTCCACCATTCTTAGCTATCAGAGCTTAGGTACACAAGAGCCAGTCACTCGTGTGCTTTGGCAGCTGTCCAGGACACTAATTCGTAAAGGGTTTTAACCTGTTACAGGGGCACAAGTTAATCTTGGAGCCTAATTTGTGCATCTTAAATGCAAACTCCTCATGGCAGAGGCGGTGTCTTCTGCCTTTGTGAATAGTTTCTATAACGCAGGTGCAGCCACGGCAAACAGAACTGATAATCTAAAGCACTAAGATACAAACAGATCATCAGCTGAGTCAATACAACTATTAGGAGCTTAGACCTTCCAAGTCATCTTTGTTAAAGCTCAACTAATTTAATAAACTTATACAAAGTCTTCCCTCATTCATATCTACATTCTACATGACAAAAACATATGCTATTATCATTAATCCATTCACTTAGATTTAGTCAGTGACGGAGGAATATTCATAATCACAAATGCAGACATATTTGATATAGAAGTACATTTGCTTATTGGAGGCCAGAAGACTGTGTTACCAATAATTTTTAACCTATCTAGGTAATCCTGAAAGCTGAAAATTCCTTTAAAAAGCTGTTTTAACACTAAACAGAGATCTTAAACACAAGGTATGCTCCATAGCCGTAAGCAGTGTTTATTTTTCCTCATAAATCAAATGGAAAATAAAACAATTTAGTCTTTCACTCCTTTTCACCCATACTGAATATTCTAAAAAGAGAGGAAAGCCTCAAATCACCAAAGTGAACTGGGCCATTGCCATGCTGGCAACTAATTAATTCAAGACTGGGACATCTTTACCCAAAGGCAGGACTATCTTTATACTGGAGTATTAAACTTCATGACATGTTTGTTAACTTCATCAAAAGCTTTAAAAGCAACACCAGATCTTCCTTTCCCCTCTTTACTTATATTAATACTAACAAAACATTTCAAATGTTAATATTCTTTCAGAGACCCACATTTCAGGTAGCTTGTAGGCAACGTGGCCGATGAAAAAAAACGCAAGACATCCAACAGCACTATTTAGCACATGGTTTTCACTCTCTGAACTTTGTGACTTCTTTGATTTTCTTTCCTCATTATGGTCACATTCTCCTAAGCTGATATATTCTGTATGCAGTACAGTAATTCTCCTTTTATATACAACACTGAAAACCTTGGAATTAAGCCATTTTCATTTGTGCAAGAGATGCAGAGGCAGCCGCTGTCTTTAAGGTATATTTTCTCTTGGACAGTGGAAGTTTTTGAAAACAGAAAATGAAACGCAAAAGACTTCTAGTAAACATTTAACTTCTCTATAATAATATAAAAAAGCAATACTTGCAATATTCTTGTCTTTTGAAAGTTAAATGATGAGGCCCGTTACAGCTACTCAGCAACATGCGCTCTCAAGGAGGTAAGTTCCTAGGCAAGAGAATGAAGCGAGCCTCTGTGTTTAGCCAGAACCATATTGGATTTAGTGGACATAAATAAACTAAAGTCAGAATGAAATAAAATGTGTACTCTAAATGTATTCTTTTTTGGTTTGATCTTTTTAGGAATTGGCACCCATGTTGAAAAGGAAGGACAAAGAAGGTAATTTCTCAAAAGTCTCCTTGCAAACCCACTAGATAGGCAGAGCTTATTTTACAAGTCACCTAAGCAAAGCATCACTCTGATTAGATAATGTTGCTGTTAACAGGTGATGCCTGTCAGAAAATCACGTACGCTGATGGACCTTGCAAGGCTGCTTATGCTTCACTCTTCCTGGAATACGGAAAGAAAATACAGGAGACAGCACTACCTTCCAACTGCTAATTTTTGTGGAACCAAAGAGATGTCAGTTCAGTTAATTGTGCAGAAGAGTCTGTCTTCCTTCTCCCTTCTGCCCATGAATAACAGAGTAGTTAACAATATTGACATTTAAACCATCATCATTGGGCATCTGAATTAACACCTCACAGAGATGAGCAGACAAGTTCACACCTTTCAAATCTACTGTGCTAAAGGCACTTCCCCAGACATCCCTGTATCAGTTACACTTGGTTAATACTTCTGAGGCACCATAAAAGCTAACAATTTATTTTTTCCTTAATAAAAGCTATGACAGCGAAGAACAAGAAAGCAGTTGAGAAAGTATACTGTAGTATTATGTACCAATATTGTTCAAGTTCAGATTAGCACAAAATCCAGTCCTTCCACCACAGGAAAACTTTTTTTTGTCCCTTTTTATGAGTTTTTCTCTGGGGTTTCTATCAGTTGTTGCTCTATATGACCATGGACAAGCAGTTACTTTTCAAATAGCAATCACTCTAAGCAGCACTTTATACAACAGCTAACCAAGAATTTGGAAGCTGGGGAGCAAATTTCTTCCAGCAGCTGCTTCCTCCATGCATTTATCAGACCTCACCCAAACATTCAAGGAGCTATTACATGGTTGTATGGTGCTCAGCTAACAATTCCACCTTTTAAATACATCCTTATATTAATAATTAGAAACAGCATATATATTGGATGGCAGTAAACATTGTGGTCATCAGAACACAAACACTTAAGCAATTCTGGGTAGGTCTGCATGGCATAACGCAATGTTTTGCATTCAGTCAATTTGCAAATCCAGAGCAAGGTTTGTTGCTAGAAGCAGTGTAAGTACATTATACAGGTGTTCTAACTAGGGAAATTAGCTATACAGAGGAGCAAGGTATATTAGGCATGATGGAGTATCAAGGAACGGAGCTAGCTCAGGTTTCCCCACACAGCACTCTATTGCATGATATGAACACAACCTAAAAGAAATGAATGAGCAAGGCATACAGTGCTGAACTTGTGCAATTTAAATCGAAGACTTTTTTGGGCACCTTTTTTGTTCTTTGGGGAGCAACAAGTTTCCTAAAGACTTTAATCAACCTCAAGATGAGTACCTAAACCCATCCTGTAAAGAAAACAGGTTTGCATGTTACAGTCAAGTTTTCCAAACCTGTGAGGGTTACCTGGCTACAGCAATCCCATCCCTTCCTCCTAACAGCACTGTCTGTACCACAACACTCTTAGGTTTCCGTGGCATTTTAGATTTTAAACTATGCTAGGATAGCTAGCTCTTCTTCCTCTCTCTCTCTCTCAATTAATTCTGACTCTTCACCTGTTTTCCATTTCATATTCCCAGAGACAAACTGTAAAAAAATTAACTCTTATTTGTACCTAATAACATTCTCCGTTGAGGAGCTTATATTGGAGTCATATTTGCTTGAGAGATACTGAATCCCCTTGAGACTGTCTGCCACAGATACTATCCCTTTTAATTTCCAATTCTTTTTATCGCAAACCTTTCTCTATGCTACGGGACTGTGGAGATTACACAATAGGTACTCTAAAGAGAAATGCTCCAAGATTCTTAAATCTCCATCTCAAATTGCTACTTAAAAGGCAGTCAACTTTGAAGAGTTTTTGTAACAGGGAAGGTCTCAGTGAAGCAAGTATTTCCAGTTTGAGTTACCTAGCCCTTTAAATTTTGTGTACCATCCATTTATACACATAATGCTGACTGAGAACTATACTCTCTGCTCCTATCATTTTTTTCTCTGCAGTCTTAAGTGGGGTCATCTCCCTTATCACCAGGGAATCAATGCCAGGTTACTGTGCCATCAATTTAATTGAGGGGAGGGCTGCTTAAAGCATCTCACATTTCCCATTGAACGTAATGGGATTCTGCCTCCTCCTGACCTGTGGTGGTGAAGGGACCTTCCCCAGGTGAAGGCCTGACCTGCAGCCCAGCCGCCCCCACCCCAAACCCCGCCACCCCCCGCTCCCAAACACTGGGGGTCTCCGTTAATCCTCCCTGTCAAAGGCAGCTAGGGAGGCAGAGGGGGCTTCCAAGATAAACATTGCCTCCCCCATTCAGACATTTAAATAGCATTTGGTAATTTTACCAGGCACATACTCTCTAGAGCATTACATGCATTTAAGAAAAGCTACAATGGGGAAAAAGGGAGGAAAGAGCACCTAGCTTTCTAGAGACAACAAACGTGAATAATTAGTCACCAGCGGTGTTTTTTGGTTGGTTGGGTTTTTAAACACATGGTAAAGAGACATCTTTCCAAAGGTGTTACTCAGCAATCCTGATGACTGCCATCCTCAATGTAGTTTTGGAAGCAGGTTAGGACTTCTCCAGGAGAGAGTAGGAGAGGAAGACAGAGCTTTCCTACCACTGTCCCTTGCTGGGTGCCGAGGTTTTGGAAATTGCAGATGAAGCTGCATATTGCTGCAGTCTCCTTTGTGGCAGCAGTAGAAACCAATAAGCACTTTTGAAGAAAAAGTGAGAGCATCAGAATATCATGGGTTTATTTGTACTGCTAGGATTCTCTGGAATGTTGGGGTTTTGTGCTCCTTTTTCCTTTTTTTTTTTTATCCTTGCTTTCAATATATGCAACTGATATTAGCAAGAAGTACAATCGTTTTCATCATCCTATGCAATGACATATAGATAGTGTGAGTATATATATATTGCATGAAGAAGATACACCCTCCCACCCAAGATAGCAAAAATATAAGCAACTACAGGAAGAACAAGATTATTATTCTAGTATGGAAACAGATATTTGCAAAGAAAATACACAAAGAAAGATCTATATGGTATTTTTGATACCTAATATGGCTAAAATAACTTCTATCAAGACCAATCTTCTCTCTTCAATGACAAAACACGAGCTAAATTCAAAAAGCACACTTCAAAACATTGCCTGGTAGCCCCTGAGAATTGAACACAGATAATCTTTCTTTCAGGTGCAGCACATTATCCGATCAACACAACACAAACTGATTTCCATAAGAAATTCTAGCCCCATCATGCAACCTTCGTGTTAATTTAAAACATAGTCCTTGATTTTGAAATAAAGTTGAGTGTGAAGTGTCAGAACAAAGTGAAAGGGGTATCATTAGCCTTCAAATGTGACAAATAAGAAAGACACAAACAAGTGTCAGGATAATTAAAAAGGCATTGTTCACTTTTTAGAAGAAAAAAAAATGAATTGCACAAGAAATATTAAGCTAACAAAGAAAGAGCAAATATGAGTAGAAAAAATGACAGTTATCTGCAAAATTCATAAATGTGTCTTTTGTATAACCGTAATGATCATATTTTATGCTGTCATTTTACATTTAATTGCTCACCCTGGTACTTTACTTCATAGAAGCCATCAGTACCCCACAGAGCCAGATGCTGAATTGCAAAAAAACATACTGTGACCACAGACTTATAGGAAAGTAACTTTGCTGAGCTGTGGTGTATGACAAGTTAATTTTTGCAATTATACTTTTTCCAAGAATAAATGAAACTGCAGGTCATTACTATTCTATATCATTAAAAAGAGGCAGAAAATGTTCTTGATCATAAAGGCCTCAAACTCATTTTATCATTACTTTGACATATGAAAGCAACTTTTCAAGCTGCTTTTCCTCAATGTGACTTAATGAAATAAGCACCACCTCAGCTGAAATATGTAAACATCTTGATACATTAAGAAGCACATAACTAGAGAATATTGTTATTATTACACAATGCTAACCCATCATATGTCTAGCAGGAAAGAAATGTCGTATCGGCTATGCTTACCCACAGCTGTTAGCTCTGCTGTATTACACTACATGTAAAAGTACTGAAGAGATATGGTTGCTCAGTTGTCATGCAGACCGAAGTCGTCCCCTGTTCATTTATCTTCCTATGAGACGTTAAATGTTAGAAATGTTTTTAAAAAGAATTAAGCACGAGCAATATCCATCACTGTCAAATTGTCTGTGCAATCAAACAGCATGAGAGCAGATATCATTATGAAACATGTAATGTCTGTTTTCTGTATCTGTGCTTATGCCATCTGAAGAAAGACTTATTAAGAACTCAAAAGTTGGGCGGTTCTTTGAATTTCAAAATATTTACTGTACATGGAGAACTCAGAACTTTCCAGAGCATTCTTTCTCATAAAATGCCTTTTCATTTTCTGCACAATTGCTTTACCTTCCCATCACCAAGACAAAACTATAACACTCAAGTAAGAAGAAAAGATTCTGCTTTCCAGATGAAGAACATATTTATTAAGACAAAAGAACGAGAGGAAAATGTTCCAAGTGTCATTGCATCTGTTTGCAATAAACGTCAAGAACCTTTTAAAAATTGGCTACAGAGCTGACAAAAGACATCAGGTTGACAGCCAAAGAGCTGGAAATCCCCAGTTCACCCACTGAACAAGTGAATACAGTGACCCCCAAGCCAAAAAAACCCCCCAATTTTTCAGAATCTTCTCTGCCAACCCATCCAATCCTTAATAGTATTGAGTGAGCCAAATATATCCTTTGTTAGCACATCCTTTAGTATATCTCCTAAATTAAGGGTGATTAGTTACTTCAGTTTTCTGAGAATGATAGAGCAGGGACCAGTAGACAGGTAATGGAAGAAACTGTCCAATAAATCCTTTGACTGAGATTTTCAAATTCATGGAACCAGAGACAAAAATTAAACTGATTTCTTAAAACAGGCTGCATGTCTCCACTCTTGTCCAAGTCCTAGTGCTTTCCTTCCGAACAAGAACCTTACCTATTCTGAAATTATTTATAAATGTTATAGTTTGATAATTAGGAACACCTCTCCCCCACTCTCCATTTTATCTCCTTGCATGGCATCCGCGGCTCCCTGTGCATGAGATTCTCTCTATTCATATACAGGTTCTGCAACAGCAGTTTCACAGTGTTTTCATAAACACACAATGAGCCTTTAAACACACTTGCTATCAAAAAAGAATACCACAAACATTGGACATAGTTGTTTTTTCTCTTACTTCATATACTAAGACTTTATTGCTTCAAGGAGGTGTTTTTGACAGGAAGAAGAAATTAGAATTATAGAGAAAAAAATGTATGGTTTGAACTGCATACTATTGCATACAAGTCTTCTATAGAAATGAAACACTATCCAATTAATTCTGTGCAGCTACAAAATAGGAGGAGGTTGTCCGTAGGCAGACAGGGAACCAAACGGCTTTTAAAATCTCCAGAGCCACAATTTTAATCTCAATGCATCCTATTTGCAAACAAATCATTGCTAAGGAGATAAAACTTTACATTGTGAATAAAAGAATAATATTAAAATATAATCAAAGTACTTAGTAAAGAATATACGTCTTGCCCTGCACTACCAATTACTTTGCTGAAAATTTATATATGCAGCATGGAACGTCTTTTCCCAAATTTTTTTTGTTCAACAGTGTTTTAAAGTCATGCCTATAATGCCATAATAAGCTTTCCTTTCCCACAAGTAGAAAAAAAATTAGAAAACAGGCACTCAGCTATTTTTAATCTAACAATCTTTATCAGAATTCCTCTTACAATCAACTTGAGACATTGCAATTATATTTAAAAAATAAAACACAACAAGACAACAGAAGTCTACAGCAAATCCATTTACACACTAACCACCAACAGCTTAGCACCTGTATAACCCAACAACAATGAAAGGCAACACATGTTCCCTTTCTGCTCGGAAGGCAATATTTAGGAAAATGGCAAGAACGTGAAGCAGTACTTGTGAGGTTACTTACATAAGCAAAGATATGGTAAAATAATCTCATGTCTGTGGGCAGACCTTTGTAAACTTGTGAGAGTTAGCAGAGCTCAATACAGAGACATGGGATTACCTATGCAGAACGGTTCACAGAGTCAGGGCTTAACATGTGAAGGACTAAAACCTACCTACTACCTCTTCCTCTCTTTCACTGTCAGCTTTCATCTGTATTCATTATTTTCAGTGTAAAACTGCTTTTGCATACTCACAATATACATACATTTTACTGTATGCATGACTAGAAGAAAAAAAAATAGTATTATCCTAAGCGAGATTGCTCACGTTTTTTTCCAAACACTTTCCAGCTCCCTTTCACCTTCAAACCAAAAGCAACAATTTTTGACAACTAATAAGTGAATGTAAAATAAAACACCATTAAAGCTCCTGTTCACAAACCAATATTAAAGCCACCGTACTGCAGTTCAATATACAATTAGAAGCAAAATTAAAGCATTTGTAAAATATATGCTTTTTATCATGTAATATAAATAGAAAAAATAGCAGATACTCTTTAACTGTCAAATATGGATTTTTCATATCTGGCACACAATTTACTGTCATGGGCCCTTTGGTGCTACAAAAGTATTAGTACAGCTATTAACTATTTAATTCTTTAGCTGACACTGTGTTTTAGGAAAGGGATTTAAATAATTTACTTCTACATTCTACTGTTTAAATTTTGCTGCTAGGAATTCGTGCAACGAAGTTGTAGAAAAAACACATGACGCTTGTTGATAGTGATATAAGACAGGATTATTATAAAAACCAATTATATCTTTTCATTCTCTTTTGCTTAATTAAAGCAAGAAGAATCACTATCTTTCTCAGCAGTAATCATGTGGAAGCTGTATAGCACAGATACAGTAATTAACTTAACCTTATCACTTAACTCTATTGGGTCATTCGAGTGAGGCACGGTATCAGAGCTCAGAATCAATGCTGTAATGCTAACATCTTCGAGCAGTTCAGAGATTGAATAACGCCATCTGTAAATGGACAGTCTTTGTTCCTGCTTAGCTATGCTGAATAAATGTTCCCGCTCATAACTTTAATATGGCAGCTTAACCATTTAATCATTGTACATTAATACATTATCAATATTGTGAACATGTAAGTACAAAATTACTTGTCAAAGTAATCAGATATTACCGATTTTTGTGCATAAATACGATACGTGTGGGATTTTGTCTTAATTATATATTTGCACGAAAGAAGATATAGCCCAGGGTTGTTTTTTTGTTTGGTTGGGGGTTGTTTGTTTTTTTGTTTTGTGTTTTTTTTTTTTGTGAGAGAGATTGAAAAGAATGATCATTTCTAAATGTAGATTTATTTTCCCTTCATCTAAAGCAGATTTTTAAAATTAAAAGCAATGTTCTGTATTTGCTTTGTTAAATTAACAAAGTGTGCAAAGTTTAGTGCATTTCAGCTATACAGGGGGTACTTGGGCATCTGGGGGATTTTCATAACTGAAGACTTGTGCTGTATCACAACAAATTAAGCGTAATTAAACACTCTGTTCAGTGTCTATTGTTAATTGCAGCAGCTAATTTGATGCTTAGTTAGTGTTATGTTCTGAACTATTTCTGAGCACACAGAATTCTTCAGTTAAGACTGCTTGCTTATAGCCCTAAACTTATTTTTTCATTCTCATTTGACAGGTTTTAGCTCATTTATTACTTTTGTTAAACGATCAGAAATTCCCTTGCCAAGGCAGTACTTTGAGGTCCTTCACTTTCACCAAGTCAGACACTAAATCATAGGGGACAATTATCAGCAAATGCTCTCCGACAAGCCCTAAGCCTGCTGAGGTAATGCAGCTGACAAACTTTGATGCGCCATGCCCGTGCACATTATGTTCACGTAGTGTGTACATCTGGGCACCCTTTATGGCGATGCAGCAAACAGCCAATCATTTATTCCACTCTAATTAGCACACATGTAAATCCTCACCAATCAAGCCACTCACAGGGTTACCGTTGTGGCAGCCATACAGCAAGCTGGCAGGACATGGGAAGAAAGTACAAGAAGCAACTATTGGGTTTGATTTGAACCTGCCGTCACACCACGGCAGGTCCCCCCAGTCCTGACTGTAACCAGCTCTCCCCTTCACAACCCATCATCGAGCTACACGAGAAAAAGGTCATCGGGCAGACTGCCGACCAGCCAAGATGCTTTGATTCTTTACAGGCTTTGGGAGCACACCTGAAGCGACACGCGTCTCCGATAGCTTACAGCGCAATAGCTGTCGCGGGCAAAAGTCAGGCGTAGCTTTAAAGCATGCGGCACAGCATGGAGTACACGTTACCTTAAAGAAGCACTGTCCACCTCAATATTTTAGACCCTGTTATGTCGCCAGGAAACTATCTGCCAGGTGTCAGCATCCCTTTTCTTCCTCGCAAGCCCAGGTGCCTCTGCGGTAACTCTTTTATTTTGAAATAAATAGCAAACGCCTTCAAAAAGACAGATTCAGGCATTCAGAAAAACTACTGACGCTGGTTTATATTATGCAACTCCAAAGAATACTGTGTGCTTTGAAATACCTAACGTGGTTAGTTCCAATTTCCTAAAATTGAATCAAGTCAGTATGTAACACCCTACAGTGCTATTCATTACTAAATTACAAAATTCTCTATTTCAAAATGGCTTTAAAATGTGCACACTTATTGTCAAGGATACGACAGTTAGCTTAATAAAACTATTCCTCAAAACAGAGAGTATTTCTTTTTAGAAAAAAGATCTACTTAAATCTTGTACCTTCATGCTTTCAGTGCTTACTGAAAAAAAAAAAAAAGTAAAACTGCGCTTAGCAGTAGGATTTAGTTACACTGATTTACATTTTTATTCAATGGACTGGAAGGATGGAAAGACACATTCACTAAATTAACCTTCAAACTTTTTATACTTATGTGTATTTATACTCACAGTTTATCTTCATCTGCATTTAACTAAACATGTTTTAAATTGATTTGTTATATGATACAAATTGATGAAGAAACTAGCTATGAGAAGTTTGGCATTGGTTCATTTTTCAAGCAACTTGTCAATAAAATATCACTAGAATTAATTACTTTTGTAAGGTTACATAGACAACCAGAACAGAGGAACAGAAAGAGAAACTAAACTGTGGTGGCCCTTTTCCAGATGAACTGGAGCAAAGACGGTAGGATGAAAAAAAACCTGCTCAGGAATTAAGTTAGAGTCATATTTTTAATGAAGTTTTACAAGCAAGAGAAAATTTAAAATGAGATTATCTTCCCTACAGTACCACAAAAACAGGGCAATAATGCAGAAAATACTATATGCCTACCAAAAAAACCCAAACAAGCAAGCACAAGCATATTATCTTGTGAAATGTGAAATACTCAGCTTTTATGAACAGAATTTTTTTTTGGGGGGGGGGGGGGGGGCGCGGCGGTGCGCAGGAAACGTCTTCCTCACGTTATGCGTTATGCATGCTCTCACTGTCAGTTCTGCCTCTCCAGTTGGTCTCCCCTTGCTGCAGAGCTACCACCAAGGGAGGAGGCAGGTTGTAGCTCTCAGCCTGGGTACGGTCAGTAAGGTCGGACAGTCCCTCCCAGGTTAGCAAGGTCTATTTGAGCATAAGGAGAGCCCTTTCGAGGGGAAGGGAAATCTCCTTATGAGTTTTATTGGTTTATGAATCTGCTCCTGGGATACCTGTAACTTAGCTACTGAAATTAGACACTCCTATTCTAAATTTACTTCCAAATCAATCGCCACAGTTATGTTTGCGTGACCGCTGGATGCTCATGGCTTTGCCAAGCCTGAAGGGCGGGAAGGTCGGCCCGTGCGGGGCAGCCGTGCGTGGGGGGACAGCCGGAGCCCTCGCGCCTCCCCGCGCATGGCGGGCGAGGAACGTTCCGGAGCCACGGGGAAGAGCCAGCCCACACACGAAGGATGCCCTCCCCGGCAGCCGGTCAACCCCCGGCCAGCACCAACCACTTCTGTGCCTCCTGTGCTCCCTCACGCAATTCCTGTCAGGCTTTTAGCACGTGCCTACGGAGGGCAGAGAGATGACTACGAATACCCCCCCATTCCCATAAGCGACCTTTTGGGGATTCTTACCTAAATATACACCTCTACCAGAAGACTTCCAGAAAGAAAAAAAAAAAAAAAAAAAAAAAAAAAAATCACAGAAGACTGGTGATACCGCAAACCCAAACGCAGAAGGCGACGACGGGCGAGGCCGCGCCCTCTCCCCTCAGGCTCCTGCCCGCCCACCCCGGGCCTCGGCGGAGCAACCGCTGAGGGTGCCCCGGGCAGGGCTGGCGAGCGATGGCCCCCGTTGGGCCCCAGCGGGCAGGGGAGCTCCCAGCTCCAGCCTGGCAGAGGCAGCAACCCCACGGACCACGTCCAGGTGGAGGGCCACCAGCTTGCACCTAAGCTGCCCCTAAGACCGGCCTCCAGGAACGGGGTAAGGCAAAGGAAGAGCGAAATAAGGTCCTGTGGCGACCAACTGCTGAGCATCGCACCGCTCCCTACAGCAAGGGACGTCGGCTGCCGAATCCTGTGCCAGCTGGTGGATAAAGTCGCAACAGAGCGGGGTCTGTGCCGCCCAGCGCTTCCAAGGGGAAGGCGGTAACTACGGCACGTTCCTCCGAGTAAAGAGCAAAGAGAAAAGGCCACAGACAGACCACCTATACCAGCTCCTTGGGAATTCTGTACAGATAAATGAAAAAATACGTAATGATCTTATATCCTCCTTTTCAGATGTGTCTACAGAATTTTTTTATTTATGTTTGATGCAAGAGAGGTTTTTTCCTTTGTTACCCCAGAATGAAAGAATATTGTCCATGTACAATGCAATAAAATTTTTGAACGCAAATGCTTACAAACTCCTTAAAGCTTAAGTATCCCCTTTGATCTGTTAATACAGTAAATAGAGCAATACATTAAATAATCTGATCTAACATTAAAAAATATTTTTTGTGCCTTTTAACTCTCATATGGTTCTCCTTCTATATAAACAAACGTTTATGTGCAGTTACATTTTTCTCTCATTATGTATCATTTAACTGGAAAACTAAAACATCTCAGTGGTTTCCTTACCAAATTTGAATGCAGCTGCTTTACCTCTTCCAGCTATACAGAAAATGTTAAAAACTCCTGACATACAACTTTTAAACAAGTTTTAACTACAAGATCCACTTGTTTCACTTCATTACACACTGGTGGATGGTCTTCAGTTCTCTGACATCATAGTAAGAAAAACAAAACAGTAGTTACATCATCATCCTCAGATCCCCCAAATTCAATAGTCACACCAGAACAGCAGCAATGGCCCTATGCCATCTGCACGTCACTTCAACTGCTCCGCTGTCAGCGAGCTGGCCAGCCCACGACAGTAGTTGGGTCAACACGATCACCCTGCAGCATTTGAAAACCTGACCTTTTTGACACTTACAATTCAGAGAACATTATTTTAGCAGTATGCACAGCTCTAGCAGGGCCACACACTCAAAAAAGGGTCCCAGCCACCTTAAGGAAGTAGAGAACAGATATGAGAAACCATCTGGAATGGCAGACAATCCTGAGAACGTCAAAAAATTAAATGAAATACGGTAGACCTCTGTTTTCTTTAGGGGGAAAAAATCCTCAGCGAGGATTAATAAAAATTATGAAGGGAACTGACGCAATCACTGTAGGTGGCTATCTCAGCTCATCTCAAATGCAAAGGCAAGGAAAGCTCACCGTAAGCTATAAAAGGCAAAGGCAATCAGGCAAGAAGGGCAAATATGTAAGAACTCTAATTAACGAACAATAAATGCATAAAATAAACTGCCAAAAGATGAAATCAAAGCAGGTACTATTTTTTTTTTTTTTTAATGAGACAATACAGTGGTCCACAATTAATTTTTGGTAACAATTTAATTATGACAATGAATAGCTTTTCATATTTTTTTCCTGTTTCCTATGGGAAATTGTAAAGCAGCTTATTAAAGTAACAAAAATTTTTGTTGTTGTTGTTCTTTTTCCTCTTTAAACATGCTTCCATCAGTTTAATGGCATGGAAGACTGATGTGCTGTGTGAATTCTTGCCTGTTGAACATACCTGAATATGTACTACTAGCAGTCACAGCACTGCAACCATAGTGCCCAAAGAAGAGATCTTATCTACAGTCTACAGGGTCTGCCTGTTTAAATTAAAGGGAAATTCAGTGGTTTATGATGTCCAGTGAGTAATTAAATTTTGTGATGGTAATGACATTTTGTGTACTAAAATCTACCTGTCATTTCCACTAGACACCATTTGCTATGCTTCCTGGAACACGCAGTACTACTTTAGTATTCTATAGAACAACTGGAGCCCATCTATCCGAAATATTTAAGTAGCTAAATCCAAATATTATCAAAAATTGCCATTAAGTAAAAAGATCCAAATGTTAATTTAGGTTTTAAAATTCTGCAATAGAAAATTACTTCATTTGAAATTATCGATTACTGGGTTTTTTTTTTTTTAAAGTTTTAGCTGTGTAAAATACTTTCTGTAAATTTGTGATTATTTGAGATGGAATGTCTCCTATTATAGCAAATTGTTTCACCATACACATACCCCAGGTTTTACCTGCCAAAATTAGGACCGTGGCTTAGCCAAATCGTTTACTGACACGAAACAGAAGACAGACAAAAGCATTTGCTAATCGAGCAAAGTACACGGCAAATGGCCTATGCAGGCCATCTAGTACAAAAGAAGAGTGATCGTTCTGGATAATGCGAGTAAAGGACTCTCAGACTGCTTTACATTAGCTGTTAGCTGTTTATGAAGAAAAGCACTTTTCTGTTCATCACTCTCAGGATTGTACTCAAGCTAACATCCTCTCCCTGGATCACCACGGCTAGATATAACCCTTCCACGCTTGCGCTCACTGTTGGGAAATGGCTAAAGAGAAGGTGGGTGGCTGTCTCTGAGGGTCTTAACGCTACCTTTACTACCAAGCAGACAGACCACAGTAAGTCACTGAATGCCAGGCAGGACTCTCCTGTGCCACGTGTCTTTCTTCAGCGGCTAAATATGAAAATAACAAGGAATGACACTCAAAGGCTTGACATGCTCATGTACCTTGGACTACAGACTCATCCCTCCCCCCTGCTTTTTTTTTTTTTGGTATATCTGTCACCTCTACTATTCCTGTTTCAGCCATTCATGTGATTTCATTGTCTGTTATGGCCATCTCCTTGTATACAGCGCCTGTAGGCATTAATTTTATTTAATGTACTATATGCTTGACACTCCACATGGTGTTAATGAGTTGCCAGCTGCCTGTTGTGATACAAGAAGTAATCGCAAACCCAGTGTCGCCTTTACTCCTGCACTGGTTCGGTTTTCTATTGTGACACATAAATGTCAACTGGTATGATCAGAAGTAAACAGTCATGACAGACAGGAAAAAAGGAGCTGACAGTTGAAGGTGATGATATCCATTAGGCTTCTACAGCTGCCACCTCCTGGGGAGACTGCTGAAGGATTTGAAATGTGGTGCAGAGCTCCTGGCTAACATGGCTCTATGACAAAGAATATGCTTACCTTCAAAATACCTGGCCTACCACCTAACCATCTGGCTTATTATCATTCAGATAAATCCACTTATACGCACAGAAAGGAGAAAGCCGTGATGGAACATCAGAAGTGCATAAAAAGGGCAGAAACATTAGTCAATCAGCCCGATGATTCCCGAACAGTTGTTAAGGGAGCATGTCATTGCCTTGCTCACTTAACCATGGACATAAAAGAAAAGAGCTTCCCAAAAAGACAGAGTTTAAGATTTCAATTAAATTAAGCTGAATCTTAAGATGTCCATCAAGAGCAGTTAGAAAGATTATATCCAAGTCAATCTTTATTCACGTTTCACTCTTTGTGATAGTAGATTAAACTCTTCATTTTGTGGAAGAAAGAACTTTTACCTGCTAAATGCAGAAGTGAGAAAAATCACTTAGGTTAATACCAAGCCAGTTTTCGTACCACAACTGGCTCCACTGGACTCCAAGTTGTACAAATCAACCAAAGCCTGCATTTGACGTGCAAGAGGATGACTGAAGAAATTTGAGACCTCCCAGTGAGTGCAAACCCCCAGCAGACACCAGTGCCTTTTGCTCTCTCTCCCCCACACCTCTCTGACACATTCACAAGGATGTCAGGGCAGAAAGCAATCCTCAGATGGCACACGTACCTCTAGGCTGCTGCAATTTATGCCAGGGCTAACATAGCTCAACCCAGAAAATTAGAGTTGTAACTGCTTCCATGATCTCTTCCTTCCATCCCCCACACCAAAAGCAATATTTTTCCTTATAAGCAGCTCAGTTAATTGCCTTTATTATACACAATATTCATTCCTTAGATTTCCATCACCAATAGAGCTATTATAAATTATTTTAGCTGTACTCTTCATGCTTTTATCCCAGTATTGATTTTATTTTTAATGTAAACTTTTAAATTATAATGCCAGAGAAACAACTACTTACATAGCTACAAAGGCTAAATTAGCAAGACCTGAGAGGAAAATAGATAGGTGCTGAAGATATTTGATATGAAACTTTAAAAGCTAATATTATTTTATGTAATACTAAAATGTAAGAAAAATGCAAATGTAAAGGTAGTTCCACCTTCCAGTATACAGCAATAATAAAGTATTAGATTCAAGCTTCATAATTAACTTAATCAGATGGAGTTTTCTTTAATTCCCTAATTCCTTTCCTTCAGCCATCTAAGCTTTACTCAGCTTGAAGAATACAATTATGAAAAACACCAGTAGATACTACCAGAAATATCTCCCCATGCTTGTGTTACATATAGTAACACAAGCATATAGTATTTTACAGCATGTCTCGTATTCAACCATTGTAGTATTTTAGATGTACAGGCACACATCCCCACATTTCTTCAGGAGATGTTTTTCAGAGGCTCTGATGCAGGGACTTAGGGAATATCTCCTTTAAACTGCTAAACGAAACAAAGAATTTAAAGGTGTGCTTAGTGTGGTCTCTGTAAACATATGCACACATAAATACTGTATGCAGAAACTCAGCATTTGCAATTAGTTGAAGGCAATTTCAGTAAAAAATAAACCTTTTATACCATGGAACCAGAGCAATAGGTTAAATTGTAATTTTTGTCAAGGAGTCCATTTTTACTCTATTGATTTGTACAAGGTGATGCGATGCACTGATTTGAATCTTATATACAGAAGTGATATTGCATTAATTGAAAAATAATTGGATTCCTCCCACTTTATAACAGATGCCTTTACATTATCTAAGTTTTAATCTCTGATGAGTTTTGCAAAACTCGCAAACCTAAACATCACTGATTTATATCTTAATTCAGATATGCCAAATACTTCAAGATGAGGAATTCCAAAATAGCAGACTACGCAGACTGCAATGCAAACATGAAACAAAAATAAAAATGTTAGCATTTTCTTTCCATATATTGTAGCATATTAATTGTTGGTTTTGGTAACGTAGCTTATTAGTTTTGCATAATTTAAGTTTTAATTCATCGTTTAATTTTTAATTAAGTAGTCTCAAGATGAGCTTTCTGCTCAGATTTTAGTTAGATGCTAAACATGCTATGCATAAAAGCAATGGCAAGAATGTAATATTTAGTTCATATGATTTCTCTGTGATTTCAGACATGAAAGTAACCAGTTTTTCAGAGTATAAAATAACAGCAGATGTAAAGTGTCATATAAATTTTAAATAATTAAAGCCTTCTGAAAATATCTGAAAAACTAGTGGGGCAATTATACAGAGCAGCCATACACTTTTTATAGATTTTTGTAATGGTTTTTTTGTTTTGGTTGTGTAGTTTTGTTTTGGGGTTGGGATGTTTGCGGTTTTTTAGTCCCTCCCCAATCCTGCAATTTTGCCAGAGCAAGAACACTGGATTTTACAGGGATAACTCACTACAGAACATGACAAACTCCATGCAATTCCAAATATGTGGAAACAGGCTAAGCCCTGAGGAAAGATTAGATTTATTTTTGCACAGAAAGATGAAATTTAAGAACAAAACCTATTTAAAATTGCAATAAAATAAAATTTGGTAGGAACCCTAATTATGTATGAACCTAGCCTGAATGCTTAACTACAGGTATTAAAAAATTATTTAGAGAAAGTCTTCCTTATTGTAGACTACCTGTGGCTTACTGGAAAATTCACTTAATTACAACATTACAAACTCCATGAACGTGAAATTTTTAAGTGTTATTGGTTTGATTTTCTTAATATTTATCAAAGTAAGAAAAAAAAAAAATCTTGTTTTAAGAACACCTGTCAATTCAGCTGAATATTGTGAGCTCTCCCAGAATTTCTCAGGCCCACAACTGCCTGCCTTCAAGGTGAAGAAAGGTCAGCATCAACATACCGAGACACCTAACAGCAAAAACCAAAACTAATCTACTGCATATGCTTTTTGCACACAAACATAAATACATAAACACCAGCGTAACCCCAAACATCATTTTCTTTGTGAATCTTCAATGTCCTGAAAAAACCAATATTGGTTTACATACAGGTTTTTATACCAGAACTACTGCAATTAGCAATAAGACCTCTAAATTTAACTCCAAATAGTAACATCTGTAGCATCCAGAAAGTGTTCCTAGACAGAAAAGTACCATCCCACTGAGCAAGATACATAAAAATACACATACACACACACACACCGGCTGTTCTATTTCGGGAAAATTCTTTGGCTTCATGGTTAAGGGAAGGTTGAGTAACCCCCACATTTGAAGTCTCTAAAACTTGGAGCTTATTTTACAACCACGTGTTTACTAGCTGGATAAACTGCAGTGGAATTCAACCTCAGAAAAGAAGAATCCCGTGTAGGATCTGCCATATAAGCTCTAGTTTCCCCATCTCCCCAGAATTTATCGTTCGAGGGTGTTCCTGCCAGGAGGGTGAGATCCCCCAGCAACACCCATTGCTGCCAGGCTCCTGTTCCAGTGGCACAGTGAAGTGGAGGCCCTGGAGCCTGCAAACTCAGAAAAATTTCCTCGAAAAAGCTGCCACGAAGTCCCAGAAAATTTGCCGGGTAAGAAGGCAGGAAACAAGTCAGAAGTTTGCACGTCCGTAGAATGTTTCATTTCGGCTAAATCCACATTCTTTGAAGAAAATGTTGATAAAATATTTTTTAACAGCTTACTTGTCGTTCAGCTAGGTTTCTGGAGGAAATGAGGAGTAATGAAACCTGGCTTGGAGATTTTGCTCTAGAAGTTGGCCTCCCTTAGGGCTGGAGTTGCTCTACATGAAGTGGGCAGTAGCCTGTTCTTTTAAATCTGACTACAGGGATCAGTTTCTCGATCTGAAAAAAAGCAGCGTCCGGTGGCTGACCCCAAGGTGCACGATAAAGGTCTGTCAGGGGAGATACACATAAAAACGGGCTATGCACAGCTTAACAGCAGAGTACAGCGTGTGTTTGCTCCTGTTCAACAGGAAGCAGCAGGAGGAAGCCCTGTTTTTACAGACCTCTGCACTGCTACAACAATCTGTTGTTTGACAGAAAAACATGCATGGCAGAGCAAGAAACTACCAAAATATTGACATTTCGATTAATCGCACTGGTTCTTCTGCTTTTCTGGGAGTTTGTCATTGTTTTGTGTTTTGGTTCGGGGGGGTTTTTTGGTTGTGTTGTGGGTTGTTGGGGTTTTTTTGTTTGTTTGTTTGTTTTTTTAAACAAATGGCTAAACTACTAAGACTATGGTCAGCCAAAAAAACCTGACTGAGTTCTGGGAATGGTAGTTGTCTCAGTTTGGCTAGTTTCCTATTTAAACCAAGTGTTTCAAAGAAATTCAGAAGGGCTAATGAAGCTATCTATATTATTTTAAAACATGTTTTTGCATGAGGGTTGAGATAAAGTCTGTAGCAATCCTAATGGAAACCCCCAAACCCAGCTTTAGAGCAAGCAGCTGAAAATATCTAGTAGGAGCAATGGAAGACTCAGGTTAAGACCTAATGGTATCACTTCACTTATATCTAATTAAACTTTCTGACAGAAGATCTGGATAGATCAGCATTCACCACAGGAAATGGTCACTTAAGGAGGTTACAACAGCTTTCTCTTCTAGAGACAAAAACATGAATTGTAGTATCAACAAACTCTTCAGTGGTTCCCCATCATCAGGGTACTAGCACTGCAAAAAGAAATAAACTTGCTCAGCAGTTCAACATAGAATAAAAGGTTTTCTTTCCTTAAAGTGCAGCAACATAGCGCATCTTCTCTACACGTTCAAAATCTGAATAATTGGGTCACTTGGCCCGTGTGAGTAACCTATTTTGCTGTCATATTTATATAAACAAACAATTATTTTTAATAATCATTCATGCTGCTTGACTTCCTAATCTTATCAGGTAACAGTAGTGCACTCCAGCAATATAAAAGAGCCATGACAAAAATCTATCACCTAGCCTTCAGCTGCATACAAAAGTACTGGAGAGAATGAAGTTAAAAGAGGGAGATTTGTAAATTCACACACACCTTCCTGATACTGAAGGCCAGGCAGGAAAGGACTGGAGCGATTCCTGTTTCCCCACCCAGACACCAGTGGCAGCAGAAGATGTCTCTGTCACTAGAAGATGCATCAGAGGGCTATACAGGCATCACTCCAGATCAGTATTCGGGTGGTGGTGATAAGGAGCCGCTAAGACAAGGAAGGTGATACACTTGTGGTAGAAACTGTTATCTTCCATTACTCATTACTGAACATTCATTTTGAGCCAAATTTATGGTAATTTTGAGTAACAGTAATGCTGATTCCTTAGTCTGCATTAGTGTGTCTATGCCAAATACGTAGCTGTAACACAAATGCCATGTTTAAACCTGGCGCTCTGGTTTGCCTGAATGTGCTGATAACCCAGAAAACATGGTAAGGATGTAAGGACCTGGCAAACTGAGCCTGAAAGAAAACCCTAATTCTACAAACAGTGGTGTTAGCAAATTGTGTCTTCCCATGATTTTATGCCTCGTGAGTTATTCAATCCCCAGCTGAAGTTTCCATTGCACAGAGCATTCCCTCTGCTGTGAGGACTGGCAAACACAACCAACATGCGCATACACGGAAGCCTTTCTTCCCATCTTTCCACTTATCAGGTCTTTTTTTTTTCCTCCCCAGACACCTATCTCCACAAAACTTTCAGAAACAGAGGCCGTAACCTGAAGTACTATAATAAGGTATAAATCACACCTCAAAGACAGATCGATCAAAGTAGGGGAAGGTAGTAGGCTGTTCATCTCTCAAGGATTTAAGACATTACCTTCGAATGAAAAAAATAAGCATTTTAAAATTTCGTTTTCCTTTCACCTAAGGCCCTAGCAAACAGTATAAATTTTGAGCAGCCATATCTATTTTTCAGTGGCTAAACTGGCAAATGTTTCTGGGCATTACCATATTTCACAAACCGTGAGGGGTTTTCTGTTGTAGTTTTGGGCCCAGTGAGATTCAGAAAGTACAAAAGGGCATGTAAGATGCTGTACATTTTATACCCAGTAAACTCTGATCTGCGATTGATTTATACAGTGTGCTAAGTCTTTATTTCTTTTCCTTTAGCTTGGCAACATAATTTCACTTTGATGGTCAGCCTTTCAATTAATCAAAGTGGACACAGCATTTGCAGCTTCTTTTGAAGTCAGAAAGAATTGTGTGCCCAGGACCTCTTAAAATGAGACCACTTATTTAGGTACTTAAAGATGGCTGTCAACACCTAACTCCAGTCTCCTAAGTTTGAAATTGCTGACTTTAGTAATTTGCCCAAGGAAAGTGAACCTGGGGCACAGAGAGACTACACAAAATCTTACCTCTCATGACCAAAAAGTCCTTGGCTTTTAGTTATATGTGCAGACAAATCTCTCTCTTGACTGGTTTGCCAGTACTGAAACACATTCAAGTACGTAGCGGTAGACCATTTCTAATGTGCTGTTGTGGTCAGAACTGTTTTCTAGGGGGATCTTATGTCCAACTGCAATTACGTGATAATGGAATCCAGACATGGATTTACAGAAATCAGAAGAACGCAGCAAACTTACAAGGCATTTCTCTGTGTCTGACTGCTCAGACGAATTGCATCCAGGTCTGCCGAGCACTGGCTGTACCGCGCTTAATTTCAACGCCCAGAGGTAGACAGCCCCATACAGGAACCGCTGGCTGACATTGCAGCCCAGCACACAAGCAAGCAGCACTCCTCCTTCGTGGCAGAAAACATTATGCATTCACAAGAACTCCTCTCATAAACTAAGAAGTCCTAGAGCATTAATAAAGACTAGAAACAAAGAATTAGCGGCTGGGTGGACCTGATACATTTTCCAGTACAAAGTCTTTTCTCCTTCAGTTATGTGTCAAACAGCTTGTCTGTACTGACATGCAAGCCTAGCGAGCGCAGGTGACGGGAGATGATGTGCTACATGAAGGAAACCACAAAAGTTCACATCAGGACCTGTAGCAGGCTGGTACCCTGGTCATTAGGCCATAGCAAAGCCCAGAGTACCAGATTACAGCTGTGGCCACTACCTGCCCTTGTTAAATCAGAGCTAGCAGAAGTATGCCTGAACAAATGCTTTGCTTTGCTCTACAGACCTTTTACGAGACGTACATGAACTACAAAGGTCCAGGGAGGAGTTATAGTGCTAGGAACAGTGAAATGGATTTTACTTTGTAACTTATAAGAGATCACAAAAAACTGTAAGCACTTTTCCCTTCTGTTTAGAAAACGCATCTTGCTACTTCACTTGTAACACACAATACATCGCATCGGAGCATACCAAGTAAAATATTTGCTTTGTGAAGTTTTTATTGTGTACTGATTTCAAATACTCCTTTCTCCATTAGAGACAAATGGAGCTCAATATAAACTCAGTATTTAGTTAACTGCAAGCATACATTGCCATCCATCTAACACTAGTCTACTTTTCCTTCAAGGAAGTATTCGGCACCTAATATATATTATCACACATCCCTCCACCACAATATTTTTGAATACTGCTACCAAATCCATTGGTAGACCAGGTTCTTGGGCCTATTGTCCTTAACACAAACAATACAAAATAAAAACCCCTCAACAATTTTCAAAATGGGGAGGGAAGGAAGCAACTCAGGAAATACAGAAATGGCAGCACCTACCCACCCCAGAATAAAATCTAGACAACACTGTGCTTCAGTATCATGGGTAGAGATATTATCAAAAGCCTTCATACCTGATGTATGCCTCCACCTGTACAGTGTAATACTGTTACATTCAGATATTTTCAAAACCTGCTGATATCTAGTTTTTCCTCTAGACTTCGTATTTTGAGTTTGGGGTGTGTTGGTTTTTTTTTTTTTTAAGTTTAGATCACATGAGTCAGAACACGTGATGTGCTAAAACGTTACATTTCATACATGTTGAATTCTGCTTAAAATACTCGGTTCATCTCCCTCTCAAGTCTCAACTTTTGCAACAGCAACCATATGGTAAGTCTTCACAATAAACTGGGATTTACAGGTTACTACTGGTTGACAGCTGAGGTTCAAAAGAATTTATAACTACACTACCCACTGCACTAGCAAACAGGCAAAATGTAAAATAAGAACCTCTAAGAGAAGTGATCCATCAACTACAACATGAAAAAGAAAGAGGGGTCAACCAGACCATGTTATAAAATTCTTAAAATTAAGAATTGCAATTTTTAAAAGAGAAATTCTTTAAATGCAGCTACTAGTAAATTGAAGAATCTGTTCAATGTAACATAGTAGCCTATGACAGCAGCTAGTCTAACACCCAGAATTTTATCAGGGCAAAGAGATGACAATGTTTAGTGTATCATTCTGGAACGGAAAGAAACAAAATACTTTTTCCCATCTCAAATTTGCTTGGAAAACCTGTATGCTACCTCAGAAAAACACTCATATGCCTAAATACTCTGTAAAACCTCATCACAAACCCTTAACACTAAAAAAAAAAAAAAACCAATTTTAAGGAAAAAAAATGGTTTGAAGACAACTGAACTTGTAGGAATACTGCAAGTGTGTGCCTTAACTGTGTTCCATACACTTCCCTGGGAAAAGACAATCTTAAATGATTCAATGTCCTTAATTGTGTTGCATCCAGCCTAAGTAATGGTGTCTAGACTGAGTAGCACAGCTGTATTGTGGTGTATCTTAAGAGTCCTTCATTGCTCACTTGCACAGATTAAGAAGATGGTCAAAACATATTACACGTCCCAGTCTTCACACATGACTTTCTTTCCTACAGCAAGGAGGTACAAAGGGGAATCAGAAATCTCTGAACCTTAATATGGAATCAAAAGCAAAGGTTGACTGGGATCACAAAGCATTTCTCAGCTCACCAAATGAAATGTAGCCTGTGGTAGACTATTTCACTTCCTTCTTATAATTTGCTGCACTTATTTGTGGTGTTTTAGTAGGTGCTCTGGAAGCAACTCAAAGAGCAAAAACAATACTATGCAAAAAACATGAGGTAGCCAAAAATATAGCATAAAAGCAAAAGACCTGCTCTGATCAAACACAGCTCACCTTCCCTTCTCTCTACAGTCTGGGAGAATGTCCTGCTCAGTACCTCTCACTGTTGGGCCACCAGAAAGAAAAGGTCAAGCTGTAACAAATGCAAGGCAGCCAAAATTAAGGGTATCCTTAAACACATTAATGTGGAACAGGTGAGCAGGTGAGTGCTGCCATGGACGTTGATACAATTACTTAGATGCAAACAACCTGTGGCAATATTTGCATAACCTATTAAGTTCTGTGAACTGGGTCATGATTTGTATCATATGTGAGCGAATAACTCACAAATAGAGATTTATAAACAAACTACTTACTAGAAATCACCTACTCAAGTCTGAGAGGCATGTTTAACCAGGAACAGACCAGCAGTTCCTTTCACCGAGCATCTGTGCCTCCAGCTTTGACATTTGTGCAGTCTAACAAAATTCTTGAACATACATAACTTGTGGTGAATCAATCTAGCTGTGACACAGGAAAATAAGCTATTTACACAGTTTTATGTGCACCACAACTAACCACTCAGTTTGCCATTACTTGGATGTCTTAACTATAGTCAATGCACTGCTATCTTTGTTTACTTTTTGCTTTTAAACAAACAAAAAGATCTACGAGGGGTAATATTAAAAACTGTATTAAAAATAGGAATGCGAGAAAATCCAAAGATACTTCTTCACATCATGCACAAGCCAAGGCACACTACTTATATATGCATGCAGTTTATATGAAAACATATTTTACACCACACAAAAAGTAACTTGTGTTTTAAAAAGATTAAAAGAACCATCTAGAGCCAGCTTTGTAGATACGTGGGATGTTGTCTCTGTTTTCAAATTTGCTGCCAACGACCTAGTCTTTTTAACAATATTTACTATTTCTAACCCATTTCTCTGTTTGCTACGCCTTTCTACCACCTCCCTACTCCCAGCGAAGGCATCTCCTTGGCAGCGTACTGCTTGCCTTCAGGGAGCTGACCCAGTGCTTTGGAAGGCTGAGATCACACCGCATGCGATGGGTGTCCTGCAGGAACTCTCTGTGCCCGTTGATTTTTACTTTTCTTGTGTTCCCTTCTGCTGTCTCTCCTGTTAATACCATTCACCTGCTCCAAAAGTAGCAATCATCTTCTTTTCCTCTCAATTCTTCTAACAAGCCTAATCAACTGAACTCCAAGGCAACTGATCTCTACTTCTGTCAACTTTGAAGGTTGCAAATTCTACCTCAGACCTAGAAGTGCCCGGTGCTTATGTGTCTTCCAACTGTATCAGCCGGTCAATTATAAGGTATTTTCTCTCCTTAGAAACCTAACCTTTGAATTTTCCACACCGCATTGCTCACCTAATTGTACTCTGGTTTCTTCTCTGCTCCTCAGCAGCTGCATATCAAGGAGTGCTGAGAGAAGCTCCATTGCAAAGAGACATCTAATTATTTGGGTTAAACATTCCCAGGCATGTAACAAAGCGGTGGAAAAGAGGAAGAAACTAAATGGAATTAAAATTTATCTTACAAACCACAGCCCTCTGTATAAAGAAAATTGCATGCCAGGAGTCAAAAGAGTCAGGATGCAAGTTCCCCTTGTATCAATACTCGCAGGCAATCACTCACCTTTTTATGGAGAACAATGACCTTTTTGATACAATGGTGACCCATCTTAGAAGAGTAAATGGAAAAAAGTATGAAGAAAAAGACTTTTTATTATTCCTTGCAATCAAAACGTAAAAATTTAAATGATCTAAAAAAGCACCTCTTTATTAAAGAGTTGATGAAAGTGTGGGTCAGTCCTATTATCCTTTTAAATTAATAAAAAATTCCTGATCTTTTAAAATTCAGAAGAATAATGTATATTTAAAATATTCTGTAATTACAGCAAAAGTATTAATTAACAGTTCATGGATGCATAAGTAGTGAGATGAAGGAATAAGCCATCTACTCACTATAAATATAAGCTTAAAAAATCATTTTATAGCATTTTTGTAGCTGTATGATGTTAGGCAGGTCATAACACTAGTACTTTCCTCTGAAAACCTAATAATTATTAACCTTTTTAATTTTTAAGCTGAATATTGACTTTGCAATAAATTGGAGTAAGTTCAATCTTACAGTCAATTCCAAACATGAAAGAGTTTCTCTTGCAGCCACACTGACCATTAGCACTAATTTACAGATATTTTCTTAGGCTTGACTCGAAGAGAAGTCTGAATTATCTTACTGCAAACGATTTTAAGTAACAGCACAATAATTCATGTATAAAGCACAGAATTACAGATACATAAAATCACTATTTTCTCTACCAAACTATAAAAGGACATTAAAAGTTATTCCAAATTGCCTGGGAAAACATTAAAATATACAACACAATCTTCCTTCCACAGTAACACCCACAGGTAGAGCAGAAAAGTATGGGATGCAATTCTGTCAAATTCAGCCCTTCGGAAAATGTGGTGGGTTTGCTTCTATACTTTAAGACTGCTTTTGTGAAAATTTTTTTTTTTTATACATTTTCAAAAAAAATAAGCTTTCTAGTTAGATTTGACCACTGCTAGTTTTGTATGCCATCCTTCAACGCCCACAAATGTCCCTCTTCTCACCACAGGAGTCTGAATCGGAGTTCAGCTAAGAAACTCCCCCCATTCCGGGAGCACAGGGCAGGCTGGCTGATAGGCAGGGATCTCCTGCTCCTCCAGCCCATGCCCTCCTCTCCCCTTTGCAATCGTGAGCCAAGACAAATGGTTAGGCTGCACCAGCACCACAGGAAGGATTGTATTTTCTCATCCGGGGAAACCAGAGGAGGGAAAAGAGAAAGAGGTGAGGGGAGAGATGTGTTTCCTGCATAGCATATGCTGGAGAAATCAGCCAACAGACTGGGGAGAGGATGGAAGGTCCAGTGGTCCATGAGAAAAGCACTCATGGCACGTGGGCTGTGGGGACCTGAGCTGGGAGGGAAGAATTCGCATTGGCAGTGCAGGCAGTGCAGGCAGCTAGGCAGCTAGTGGGGTAAGAGATGCTCTCCCACGAGCTGGAGCACCAGCCGAGCTGAAAAGGCCAGAGTCAACATGGTTGGAATTTGCAGTGTCAAGATTTCGTGGGGACAACAGTGTGGACCAATACATTTTGATGAATGAGCTAGAGAAAAGTGTTAAGAAAAGGAACATGCATGAACATGTAGGTATAGGAAGCAAAATATGCCAGAAATGGGGATATAATAATAATAATAATGATAATAATAATAATAATAATAATAATGATGGACTCCTAAAAATTACAACTCAGAACTTCTCTATTTTGTACCAGCTTCTCCATGGACACAGAGATGTCCCAGTGGTGCAGAATGCTCCTCCCAATACCTCTTTAGCAATAACGAGAATTAATCATGCAGACAGTCATAGCCTTTTTGTGTAACTGCACTCCAGCACAGCATCCGCATCATTACCAGAATCTGGGCACAAATTCACATCCCCAGTGCTGTATCAGACTCCCTTTTACTGTGTTGGGAAACTCACACCGCTACAGTTCCATACATAAGAAATGAGGAGTATCAGATAATATATTTATGAGGTTGATATTAACTTGCAACTTCAGAAACAATATTGAATTATTTCCTATGTTTTTTATATGTATGTATAAAGATAGAAACCTCCTCCAAACAAACCCCGAAGCACTGTCAAGAAAATGATTTCAGGATATCCTTTTTACGTGGACTGCAAACACCGCATGGTCCAAAAGATCATTTGTGTCACATAGTGTCACATGTCTGTTTAACTAACAGATGGGATAGTTGTTTGATGTTCTCTGGTATGATCCAAAAAAAAAAAAAAAAAAAAAAGGAAAAAAAAGGGGGGGGGGGAGAAGAAAACAAACAACCCCCAACAAACCTAAATAATTTCCCATGTACTTCCTTCCTCAGAATTTTTCTAATTATAAGGATAAAATCCTGTTATGGATATTCATCACAAGCATAAAAATACACCATTACATAGATTTAGTAAATTTGCTGGCTGACAGTTTAATTTTTAATAAACTGTCAGGACTCAGGCATCCAGGGGACTGCCTTCATCAGTAAATAACTCAAAACAGAAAAGAGTAAACTCATTAAATTAAGGTCTGCAATGGAGGCACTGCTGAAGAAGAAACAACCTGCCAGTCTCTCCACTCAACAAACTCCCAAATGTTATCTGAAAACCTTGGTAGTCTCTAAGTGACCAACCTCACATTCTGCTTACATGTCATCCAATTTCTACTACTCTAGACCTCAATATAATGCAGTTCTTGTGGCATTCCAACCCTCCAACATAACAATGTCTCCCAGTGCTATGCCATCAACAGGTTTTCATAACTACAGTTTCGTTTTGTGTGTGTGTGCAGCAAGGTCAGTAATGAAAATATTTAATAAGATCTATCCTAGTATAACCTTCAGAGTAATCACCTGCTAGACCTCTCATTACTTTTTTTAATACCCTTTGCCAAATCTAAGCGCCTGATTTTTAACAGTTGTCACTAGAACCTTAGACTTCTTGTTCACTAAAAAGAGACAACTTTTCCTGCTGATCAATTTTTTCCCCATTTTTTAGGCTGTCTGTTCACACCTAACCTTCTTTTTAAGGTGGTTACTCTTCCTCTGAGGTCTACAGCTCTTTCCTTCTAAGGTTTTTTAATCTCATGAGCCAGATGCTTAAGCTGTGCTCTGCAGGGCCTTGTCAACCTTCAGAAAGAACACACACTTCTTTGCATGACGATTTACTTTCCACAGCAGCCATTGGCAAGAAGCCAAACAAAAAAGATCCAGAAAAACTCTTATAGTCATAACAGCTCTAAAATAATTTTAAGAATATTGTTAATCTTGGGAAAACATGGTATCCTGTTCTTTCAAAAAGAAAAAAAAAAGAACTCTGTGCATAATAAAACCATCTCACAAGAAGATGAATGTATCCTACCATCAAGAGATCCAATTCTTCAATGGGCTATTCAAATTTAAAAATAATAAAAATGCAGATGTGTACTTGGCTTCTGGTTCAATTTAAATCTGAAACTATACTGTTTTGGGAGAATTGTTTGATACACAAAAGGTCCGATCACACAAACCAAACTGTCAATGAATGATGAACTGGCTGCATAGTGCCAGACAGTCAATGAATGATGCAGGTGGCTGCATAATGCCAGTATATGATGTCCAACTTTCTGTTAGCTCTAGCAGATTCCACCTGCTTCCCCTATAAGAAACTGTGGTTATTTTTAAGGGGTATTTTTAACCAGCTGAGGAGTTGGATTATAAAAAAATTCATCACAGTGAACTTAGATGGTATTCCAATACAGAGAAAGTCAGAGGCTCTTATAAGACTAGGTCTCAGTAGCTACTAGAAAGTACACCTCTGGCACTGGACTAGTGCTGAAAGAGAATACTGGCTTGCCTCGAGTCTAATAATCCTGACCACTGGGTGGGAACAAAGAAAGCTGGTTTCTGTTCTTGGCTCCACCACTGGCTTGCTAGATGCCCACGGCCAAAGCTCTTCACTTTTCCACACCTCAGTTTTTCATTGGGATAGAGAAATAATTTCTTAGATTGACAGCTGATGAAAATTAGTATGTAAGTGTTATATTATTAGTCTATCCACAGCAAGATGCTCCTTTCTGTGTTTACACCTATTTCTTCTTCAGGTCTCCTGCCTTCACATTAGACATGAGTACTAGAGGCAGGTAACTGTATAGATAACTGACCTTTCCCATACGTCCTGTACAGACTGGCCCTTACCACAGCTGATAAATATTAAAAAGACCTACAATTACTTTAAATATGTTCACAAAAAGCTTAATTCAAGAAGTTATGTGCCTTGACCTAAGTGACTGGCCCAAATTAAGAAGGAAAAGCCAAGGCTTACAGTAAGGTATACTTTCCACCATCGTCTTTCATCAGATGTAATTGTCCTTATGTCCTCCTGCGTGCAAACTAATTGCGTACCCCCGCTTCTCCCCGCTCCCCACCCCGCAGTTAGTGCTGAAAAAGGCTTCTCCATACTCTGAACCCAGTTTTAACCTCAGGCCTGAAGGTGCCCATTAGGGGGCTTGCCTCTGGCTGCCAGTCCCACACTGCTGGATCCCGCCTGCTACTTTAGCTCATATTCAGCTTCTGCTTGGCCATGAACCCCTGAACCCTCTGCTGACTCTAGAAGTTACCTCCTTTGCCAGTGCATTAGGGTTTTGGAAGATCTTTCTTGGCTGCTTGCTGAACTGAACACAATGTGATCTTGCACTAGTTATCCTACCTACTCAGCTCCGTTAAAAAAGACAAACAAAAAGGTAAATAGCATGTTCTTTGCAGCATTTATTATTATTATTATTATGTTAATGAGTTAGTTTAGAGATTTGAAGTAGTTGTTTTTAAACAACAGGGTCCTCACAAGTCTATAGAAAAAATGCCTAAGAACTACAATGTACATCAGGTTTTTAGAGCTTGCACTTAAACTTACGAAGATGAAAGCATAGAAGAGCATTGTGTTTTTGTTGAAACAGTATGAAATAACTACAAAGACCAGGAAACAAACAAACAAACAAATAAATAAATAAAATGTAGGCACATGTTTAATAAATTCAAGCAGTCCAAAATGACTCTGCATACTACTTTAAACGGCAGCAGATTCTGCTTAGGCTTAAAGAAATCAAAATGAAGTTGTGAACCATATAGAATAAAGGATCTCAGAAAAGATTTTAGCAATAACCACCATAGCTGCATGATTTCCCCTACCCAAATATCAAAGGAAAATAGCTGTCAAAAGTGTAAATTAAATCACTTTTAAATTGAACAGAAAATTATTTCCTATTTTCCACAGGTTATGATTTGGAGTGATCTTAAACCTCTGAAAAAGAATTTCCCAATTTTCAAAAATTCTGAAGCCCAATTACAAGTAATTATAGCTTTTCATTTTCAACATGATGAAATAATTTGATTCTTTTTACAAGAGGTCTGGTTTAGCTCAAAATAGACAAGTGCTTCTGCAATGAGTTAGTACACAAAGACAATAAAGATCATTCTCAAAAGAAAATCAGGGATACATGTTGGCTATAAATCATAAATGGAGCATTCAGGCAAAAATAGTTTGTGTGTTCTACAAATGCCACTTATTTCCATTGCACATGAGTGAGATAAAGTAAACAGACCACTGACAGTTTGGGCTTTCAAATACAAAATGGGTAAGATTTGAAAAAAGAAAAAGAAAACGTATGGCATAATCACTACTGTTAGATCTAGTTTTAAAGTATAATTTGGAGAAATAGAGTGCATGAATACAAGCTTTTCTATATTCTCATTACAGAAGAAAAGCAAACTAGGACCATATAGCATTAAATTAAAACTAAATATTATTTTAAGTATCCTGTTCCCAGGTCCACTGGCTTCCTCTCCCCCCAAGAATTACCATTTTTTCTTACTCTCTGGGAAAAGAAACTATATTCACTAAATTAGAGATTCCATTTCAGTAAAGCTCCTAAAACCTTTCACACAAAATCTAAAGCTCAACCAGCTCCAAGTCAGTGCAGCACAGTTCATTACCATAAGGTTCAATGCACTTTGCAAAACGGCTGTTGTAAACGAAAAAACTTCCTAAAGTAACTGATACAGTTGAATAGAATTATACCCACACTAACTTGTATCTGAAGCTAGATTTTGGGTACACACACGACCACCTAGTAAATACTAAGTGCTGTAGTAAACCTCCACACCTTTAGTTTTTAAGGACAGAGGTTTGCATGACACCTCCAAGTTATAAGCAAACTTGATATAACACACATATCCAGTAGCAAGAGGCAAGGTTTAAATGTACTGCAGTGAGTATCATTTAAATGCATTTATCAAAGAGAAGCAAACCTTAGCCTTCTAAGCAGAGACGTATAGTCTAACCTGGAGGCAGAAAAATCTTAACAGTTCTTAAACTCCAATCCAAGATCAGGAAAGCAAGCTTGCCAGCCTGGCTCTGACTTCCAGTGTTCCTACCTTCCCCTGGTTTGTTTGAAGGTTACATATTTACACTGTTACCCTTCAAGAACAGGGAACTTTACATGTGTGCAAGATACAGGGCACACTATTGTCACAATATAAGCGGAAACTGATGTAAAAAATACCAACAGCGATTATATTTAAAAAAATAATAATAAAGTCCTATGGCATTTTTGTAACATTAAAAGTGGCAATAGTATTATTAGGTTTAATTCTTTTCCATAATAAAATATATCTTCTTTTTTGCCTAATACTACTAACTGGTTAACAATGTGTACTGTGTTATAAAGTGGCTAATATAAAATAAAAAACTATTTCTGCAATCTATCAAAGTACCTGGTTACTATTAAGTTTTCACAAAGAAAATTAGTAGATTGAGAACTGACATATTCAACAAACCCAGGTTTCTCTTGTGGTCAGTCTTCTGGAAGTGAAAAATCTGAATTTACAGACAGTGTTAAAGGCTTTTAATGCTATCCCAGCCTTTGGGGGTGGTGTGGGAACACTGCAGTTTGACCAACAGCAGATATATGGAGGGATAAAGCATAGCAGCCAACAAAGAGCCAGGCACACTAGCATCAGAAAATTGACATCTACAGCCCTCCTACTCCCTCAGGTAAATATGTCACTGAAGGCTAGGCAGGACTTAGCCATATTATAGAATATTACCAAATTCTATAATGTGTTTGATTAGTATGTACGTCTTTTAATGTCATCCCCCAAAATAGCAGACAACAAAGCTCATTTTATATTTACACAGGCCAGGCATGGGATTTTTTCCCCATGTTTCTCACCAGTTTCAGAAGGCCAGATAGGACACTACATTATAGGAGTTACATATTCTTGTCTGTCCTGGAAGGTTAGAACAGCAGGACAACATTTGGCTGAAGATTAAAGTAGTTCTGAGACTGTACTAGCAAATACTGCCTGCAGACTATGTTGGGGTTTTTTTTGTAATACTCAACAACGACATGGAAAAAGTTCTAAGCAAAAGGGATTTTATTTTTGTTTTACTTTCTTATTTCCACTACCAGACAGTATTTATTTTTATTAACGTTTGCTTCTTGCCAGGCAGCTGATGCAATTAAAACTTGAAGTAGGTTTTGAAATGTGTACTATTATCTCCAGTGTCTAACAGCCAAGGGTATGTTCAAACACCCTTGGGTTACCTCATCTAGCAAGACCCAGGCTATGCGAATTGAAAGTGCAAGTAACAAAATAGGAGGCGTTTGGCCTACATACAAAACTAAAATTATTCTTAATTAATTATAAGCAAATTAAGAGAAATTATTAATATTAGGTGATAAATACATGATGTTTTAAAACATGCCAAGTACTTATCCAGCATGCGAAGCTCTCCATCCACCACATGACCCTAAGGACAGGCAGTGGATCAGAGGACAGCTGAGGGGTCTGCAAAGACGAGGGTAACACGGCACGGGTTGTGAGCCACAGCAACTCACATGGCAAGTTACGTTTGGTCTGCAGGCCGTCACGCACCTCAAAGGCCTCCTGTTACACCTTCCCACAACGAAAAGGTAAACATTACAAACCTTCAGTCCATATAAGAAGTTCGGATCACAAACTAAATACCACAGCCATTCTGATGGAGACCATACAGTCGTTGAAATTCATCTTGCCAACTGCATTATTTTACCGACAGCAAGGAATATTTAGAATACAAACAAGTAAGAGGTAATTATAGTCTATTACTTAGTCTGAAGAACTGTCAAGATCTCTTTTTCGCATCAGAAAAAAGACTGGCTCCAATCTGATTTACTCTACATCATAGGAGCACTATTAGCTCAGAGGTTTATAAATTCACTATCTTCTCTAGTAAGGTTTTAGACGCAGCAACCCAGTAGACATGAAATCCAACCTTGTCACATAGGAAGTAAAGACATATAAGGCACTCTAGGGCCCAACAGGGCACTGTTTATATCTCCAGAGAGAATGAAAGGATATCTGTAATTTGTAAAGAAGTACAGTCATTTATTGAAGGAACTTATTTTAGCAACTACAGCCATCCATGCACTGGGCAGGGACGTGAGTGATGGAGAAACTTTAAACGTGCTTTGATTGTACAATGATCTGTGCCTTCTACTGACCTAGTTTAAGAAGTGGGTTTATGTGGTTTTATCTTCACTGAGAAGCAGACATAAATAAATTATCCATCTCAATTTTGTTGGCATTTTGTTGACTTACATATGAGATGATGAGATTTGCGATGATACACTCCCTGTTCTCCAGCATCTTGGGACAAGTGTTCTTCCAACTGCCTGAATGTCACATGGAGGGACGTACTCTGTGGAAACTGGTGTGTATGTGTATCTTCTAGGGAGACAGTGGTATGTTCTGAGTTGTCAGTATATAAATAGTACTCTAATCTAGATGTTCTTTGTTCAAAGCACAGACTCTTTAAGTAACTTGTGACTAGCAGCAGTAGAAAAGTCAATAGGAATGAAATATCCTGAAATCAACCCCGATAAAGTAGAAGAAATACACCAAGATACAGACAACCACAAAATTATATAGAAAGTTTAGGAGAACTGTAATATTCTTTACAGTCAAATTAGGTCTGTCTAAACTGGGGTCACATTTTAGAAAAATCAAAAAAAAAAAGTAAAGATTCAAGACAAATTAATTAGGATTTCTGTGACCATGCTTTCAGCAAGATGCATATGCCCAGACTCACAAACACTTCATTGACTTAGGCTGTGACACTGCATATTCACTGCACTTGAGCAGCCTCTGAAATCCATGTTCAGAAGAAGCCCTCCATTGATTTGTCACTGGTTTTTTCACAGGGATCTATGCAAATGCAGCACTCTACCTGAGTGCCGCAACTTGTAGCACTGAACATTATTCTGAAAATAAAATTTAATCTGCTGTTGACCAAAATCTTGGAACTAAATTCTCTCAAATGTAAAAGATCAATGACATTGGAATCTCAAGGCTCATTACAATGGCTTTGTAATTAGCCTGCAAAAACCTCTCAGAAACTCTAAGTTGAATATTGTGCAGTTGGGTTTCTCTTCTATGAGGCAAATCCCTGAAACGAACAGATTAGTCACAAGGCCCTTAAGGCAGAAAAGTAAGGAAAGCTTCTGTTCTCTCCAACTCTTAACACGAGGGACTTCCAATGAAATTTAAACATTATAAATAGGCAATACTCTATCATACAATTCATAATTAGACAGTGGAACTAACTGCTACAAAATGCCATTAAGGCTGAGGACTTAGCAAGGCTGGAAAGAGGATTAGACATTTATATGGGGTAACAAAAATATCCAGAGCTCTAATAATTTTCCAAGATCCATTAAATATGTTCCAGAGTTTAACCCAAACTCTAAATAGCCAAAGAATAGGCAGCTTCTTGCATCTTCCCCTGAAACCTCCACTCTTGATCACTGGATACTGAAATAGCGTGGGTTAACAAGCCCAGTCTGTCATGGCAATTCCTGTGCAGTTTTAAACAAAACAATCAGGTTGATCCACAGGCTTCAGCTCAGAGTGGCTAATGATCATGGTGTGTACAGTCATAAGAATCTGGGAACCAAAGGGAATGGGAAGCAACTTCTCATGGCAGCCAAAGATACATAAAGTGGACTGCAATGTCAAGTTTAGGTCTCAACACTACATTAAGAACCAAGCCACAGAGTATCTTTGTTCAATAGAAAGAAAAAAACGCGGGGAAAAAAAAAAGTACATTTCTTTTGCTGTTATGTTATAAACCTATTTTAAAAAAAACAACCATACTCATTAACAGTCAAGCATGCAAGGGTAAAATACAATTGACTTCAGAACTGACAAGCCTGTTTAAGTTAAGAAGTTTTTCCTGCCACCACTTCTTTGCTCTTTCCTCCTCTGTAGGCAGCCCTGTCATATCTGTTCCTCTTTCCACAACGTAACCTGTCCTTGCTTCTCTGTGTGCCAAAGGATACTCTAACTCTCTAAATTGTGTGGCCGCCTTTGCATTTCTTACCTCCCTTACCAGCTCCACAAGAGACAGGCTGTGAGGGGCCACATCTAGACTGACACCTCACAGAACAAACAGGTACCTACTGGCTGCAGAAGGCAAAACTCAACAGTAGAAGTGGGGTGGAAAGAAAAAAAAAAAAAAAAGAGAGAGAATCTAGCCATAGTCCAGATAACATAAAGCATCAGTCCACTCTTAAAACCACCAGGTCAAAAGGTTTGAAAAGAAGATGTGCAATTAAAAATACATAATTCAAAATCCATACACACTAATCTCTGTGTGTTAATAAGCCCATCTGTAAAATATGACATAAGGTTCTACCAAATGAAAAAAACACCACATTGATAGCTCCTATAAAACACGGGTCAAAAGACTGACTTCCTATGTAAATATTTGAACTACATATCATAAGTAACATTTCAGCCTCTGCATGCAATTATTAAATATTAAGTAAATAACTATGGATCATATGTACAAAGGTGAATGCAAAATGCAGCAATATTTAAATTAAGATCAAAACAAAAAACAGCCCTTTGGTGTTTCTTCTTCAGTGTGGGGGATAATAAATATCCAAGAACTTTCCAAGGCCTCAGAACAGATTGGATCAGTTTCTTTATGTTTCCTTTTGTAATCCTGTCACAGAAGCAACGTATCAAAAGATACAACCCGCAATTTGGCGGCAAAGAAAAACACTGCACCTCCCTCCAGTCCTTGAAGACTTTTTTTTTTTTTTAGTTCTCTCTCACCAGGAAGCAGAAAGGCAAATCTGACGACTTGCACTGAAGTGTTCAAATCAAGAATTTTATTACTCAACTCACCCTCCTCCACACTGAGAGCTCAGACTAATCCAGCAGGTCAGATACAGTAAGTCACCAACCGTGGCTCTTCATAAATTTATAGGAGGCCTGAAACCATCACCGGTAGCTACTTGTCTAAGCCTACATACACAGTACGCTCCTGAGGTTTGAGGCAGGTGGCAATCTTTGGACCCCACCAGGAAAGGGACCACCTTATCCACAAACAATACACAGTCATTCTGTTGACAGGTCCCAGCTCCCAGAAACTGTCCCCTGCAAGGATCCTTGCTGGTGCACAGCAGCCCATCCTTCGCCAGCACCCTACGGAGACAAGGAATTACACGCACACAACCATTATAAGAACTGGGTCCGCAGACACACAGAAGAAATGCTGCACTCGGACCCTGAATTACAGCTGGAATTTAAACCATGGACTAGTTTTCCCCAGTCTATTTCCTTAACCAACAAAATCCAATTTTATAATATAACCACTATGCATAGAATTAAGAAATCACCTTCAAAATCATGAGGGCAAAGAAATTTCATCTGAAACTAAAGAAAAAGTATTTAATATATTTATATATATCTATGAAAATATTTGAGAAAACAGAAAAAAAAGTAAAGCTTAGGTGAGCCACTGAAGGCACTACTTTAAAAAACAAAGCTTTTTTGCATTTTTAAGTAGCTGAAGATACTTGATTTTGGTTTTCTTGATAAAGTAGAAAGTTAAAAGTCCTTGAATGAACTGGTATAGTGTAAGTAACATTTAGAACCTTCTTGCTTGCCCTTTTTTTTTTTCCTACAAGTGATTAATTTCATGAAATAATGCCAATAATTTTTCATAAACTATAATACAGTCTAAGAATAGGCCCCTGTATAAATTGAACACAGTAGTCACATATTTTGTGGGTAGATTAAGGATAAAACTGCTAGCTCCATGCTGTGCCAGATGAAAAGGAACTGTTTGAGTACTTTAGAGCATGCATATTTAGTAGGCTATCCAAATTATTTATAAAACTTTGGGAAAAAAAATTACTATTTAAGGAAAATAGTATCATTCAGTGAATAAGGAACAAGAAAAAGAAGAAATTCAGGTTCCATTCTCAGCTTCCAAGAGACTAGGCAAATCACTTCTTCCTGTACAGTTTCCACCTCTAAGCAATGACGGTAGCATTTACTAATTTGGTAAAATGCTTCAGAATCTGTACATGAAACATCTTGACACAGGAACTAGTATTTCAGTAGAAATAAGATCTTCCCACTACACAGATTTGCTGAACTGCTGCAAGAATTCAGAATCTCAACAGTATGTTGAGCAACATGGTATATTTACCCCATTCTGTACATGTGAGCAACACACATATATTCAGCCCCAGCTTATTACGTTCAGGAGAATCCCAAGGGAACAAGTAGGTGAGCTGAGTAAATATGTAGAGCCGCTGAAGATTCCTCTGCAGTCAGACAGCTATAGTTAACAGAAAGCAAACCAACTTTTGCCTTCAGCAATCCTTTAGATATTGAGAGACACTCCAGTCATTGGAGAATGAAGCAGTGATACAAAAGAGCTAAGTACCAAAGAAATGGCTCTACAAAGAGATCTGGACAGGCTGGATCGATGGGCTGAGGCCAATCGTATCAAGTTCAACAAGGCCAAGTGCCGGGTCCTGCACTTGGGTCACAACAACCCCATGCAGCGCTACAGGCTTGGGGAAGAGGGGCTGGAAAGCTGCCCGGCAGAAAAGGACCTGGGGGTGCTGGTTGACAGCCGGCTGAATATGAGCCGGCAGTGTGCCCAGGTGGCCAAAAAGGCCAACGGCATCCTGGCCTGTATCAGAAACAGTGTGGCCAGCAGGAACAGGGAGGTGGTTGTTCCCCTGTACTGGGCACTGGTGAGGCCGCACCTCGAGTCCTGTGTTCAGTTTTGGGCCCCTCACTCCAAGACAGACATGGAGGTGCTGGAGCGTGTCCAGAGAAGGGCAACCAAGTTGGTGAGGGGCCTGGAGCACAAGTCTTCTGAGGAGCGGCTGAGGGAACTGGGGTTGTTTAGTCTGGAGAAAAGGAGGCTGAAGGGAGACCTTATCGCTCTCTACAACTACCTGAAAGGGGGTTGTAGTGAGGTGGGTGCTGGTCTCTTCTGTCAGGTGGCTGGAGATAGGACAAGAGGAAATGGCCTCAAGTTGAGGCAAGGGAGATTTAGGTTAGATATTAGGAAAAATTTTTTTACTGAGAGGGTTGTCAAACATTGGAATGGGCTGCCCAGGGAAGTGGTTGAGTCACCATCCCTGGAGGTATTCAAAAAGCGAGTGGACAGGGTACTCCAGGGCATGGTTTAGGGGGCATGGTTAATGGTTGGACTCGATGATCTTGAAGGTCTTTTCCAACCGAAATGATTCTATGATTCCATGATTCTAAAAAGCCTGTAAAATCTACAAAACAAAATGGGCATTTACTTTAGCAACAGAACATAAATAAGTAGTAATGTTTTAATAAATGATGCAGGTTTAGGGAGCCTCAGCAAGCATCTCAGCAGTTCCATGTAATACCAGTATTGAGGTCTTCGGAGAGACTTGTCTACATGTTCTTATAGCACTGTGAAATGCAATTCACAATCCCTTTTGACAGCCTCAATTTAGACATACCCACCTTTACAGTAGGGACTATATGCTACAAATAACTGTCACAACTTATTGAAGAGCTTAGTTACTTCTAGATAACTAAGAAGTCTCTTCATCTTGAGCATGTACAAAGAGACCTCCTAAGAGAAACACAGAAGATATGCAAAAGAAATGAAGAACAAAGGTTTGCCCTAAAAATGAAGCTCATTACCAACTTTTCTGAAAGTGAGACACTATCTTTCAATGGACCTTAATGGAAAGCCTCATTAACTCAGGAGCTTGCCACTCAGTAACAGTTGTATTGATATTAATAATGAAGAAATACATTTAAAAAAATACTATGCAGATGCAGTCCTGTAGACATCCAGTAATCAAGTATTAAATAACGTGGTTAAAAACAGAATTGATATTTCAAGAAAGAATAAATATAAACTGATCCATAGTATCAGATTTTACAATGAACGAAGGAATATTGCTGCTATGAGTGATCTCCAACGCAGGAATAAAGTTTTTATCCAAACCTAAAAAAAAAAAAGTCAAAAACATGACCTATAAATCCAGAAGTTATTTCCAGGCTCTTTCAATTCTCCAGAAAAGGGCACTGCCCCTTCACTGTACATCCAAGACAGCTAGGATATTACTGGAGAAGGAGCTACAGACCTTCACACTGGCAAATGTAAAAGCATAGAAGAGAGCAAACACTTCTGCTTACTAGGACATTCCTTACCACCTCTTACTTTTTTCTCTCCTTGAACAATTGTCCATGGGGCTCTTCATCTGCTTCACAAACTGACCAGAATAGCTTTCTCCTCCTACCAGTTGCCAGCTGTTCCACAGTCACATGGATAGATGCAGGAGTTTCTCATTCTGAAGGATGTTTTCCCAGTCAGGCTGGGAAGGAGAGACATATGAAAGGAGAATGTTTTTCCTATCAAGTATTGCCAAGGAGTCTACATAACATCTTATCTTCTAAGAAAAATACTATAAAGCAAGTAAAACTACAACATCAGGAGAACCAAGGAGAGTAGAAACAGGAATGGACTGGTCCTGCCATCTTTTAGTGGACAGATGATGAATGCAATTCCAGCCTTACCACTCTCGGTACTAGCAGGCATGGCTAGGGCACGTGGAAACGGGAAGTGGATAGATAGATAGATAGATAGGAAATATCCCTGTAGGCCTCAGCGCACTGAACAAGTGCACCTGCAGTCCTGCTTCCCAGGGCTCATCTGTGGCCCTCCAAGAAGAGTTCAGCTCTGTCTTCTCTATACTGCACATTTGGTGATTGCAGACAGCCCCCTCGTCTTAAGGCTGAACAAGTCCATCTCCCTCAGCTTCTCATTGCGCATCACTCAAGAAGCCTGAGGCCAGCTTGGGACCCAGCTTGGTGGCCCTCTGCCAGACTTGCTGTGGTTTATTAAAGTCTTCCTTGTACTGGGGAGCCCAAAGCTGGACACAATATTCCAGATATGATCTCAAATGCCAGCTAGAGGGGAAGAATCACTTCCCACTACCTGCTGGCTACGCTTTTGCCAACACAGCCCAGCATGCAAGTGGCCGCCTTTGTTGCCAGAGCACACTGCTGATACATGTTCAACCTGTCCTCAACCAGAAGCACAGGGTCTTTTTCTGCAAAACTGCCCTCCAGCAAGTCAGCGTCCAGACGGTCCTGCTGTGTGGGTTTATTCCAGCCTAAACACAGGATTTTGTATTTGCCTTTCTTTGAACTTCATGAGGTTCCTATCAGTTCACTTTTCCACTCTGAGTAGGTCCCATTCAATAGCAGCCCTGCCCTCCAGCCCACTGACCGCTCCCCCAAAGTTGCTATCATCCACAGACTTGCTAAGAGACCAGCAAACCTGTGTGCTAAATTAACAATGAAACAGAGAAATCTAATAAGCACGGTAATCTAGAATGGCCATCTCCATGGCACTGCAGAGGAAGGAACACACAGATGGAACAGGAGCCCAAGAGAACTGGCTATTGATTTACGGCGATTTTTGTGAGAACAAGAGCCTACCAGTCCCAAGTATTTGCTGCCTCCCCATAGAAGAGCCTACTGTCCATACACCAAACTTGATAGAAGGACTGACTTTACAGTCCTACATATTCACTTAAACTGAAGTCAGTGGTGGTTTAAGTTAATATGACAGATTGTAAACAACTGCAGTTCAGAACCTCACATAAGTTTGCTTCTACCAATTTACTGATGGGGCTGCTAACCTCTTAAAATTGCCAGAGCTTACCTGCCAATACCTCAAGAAAAAAATCACCAACAAGCTGTTCCTGCAAGAAACATCTTTCAAAGTGAATATCTATCTGACAAAATGCATGGCTGTTAAAGTTCAACAGATTTCATAACAATTTCTTGCAGATCTTAACCACTTTTGACTGTCTTTGACTTTTGATTTACCTCAATAAAAGAGTAACAAGGTATTTTTGCCCTTAATAGGAACTGAACTGAATCCGAATCCTGAATTTCTCTTTTAGAACATGATAAGGCCTTAAGAATAAGTGGAAAGATTTAAAGATGTTAAGCCTCCAAGAACTCTATGTTCATAGTGAGACAAGAAACATCAGTGAGCTACACAAAATAGATTTTAATGACAAATCAATCTCACCAAGAGCGATGCAAAGAGACTTGCATGACCAATGCATTTTCTTTGGAATTATTCCAACGGAGGAAACAAGAGGAAAGTGAAAAAGCCAGTTTCGACCCACAAGATTTTTCCAGCACCTCCTATAAAACATTTCACTTTCTCTACATAGAAACAAATCCAGATTATGGCACTACGGCAGGTGACAGTCAACTGGAATAGCAGAGAGGGACCTTTTTTAACAGGCCAAAGATGAGCTATCAAGCTTAGTAGCTAGAGATTCACTCAAGAAAAATCTTCAAGCCTGCAATCAATACTGCTTGCAAATTCTCTGTTTGATTGACAAGGAGAGAGGGAAGGCAAGGGAGGACAGCCCACGGCCTCAGGTTCCCCAGGGAGGGGAACAACAGCATAGTTACACATCTGTAATCAGTCACTGCGGGGAGAGAGGAAGGGTGAAGGCCATGGTATCCTGCTCGCCTGCCTTTCAGCACAGAACAGCTGTCTCTGATTGTGAAGGCTGATTTGTCTGGGATCCCCACAGTCAATGGCAAGAACTGGCTTCTCTGACCCATTCTCTGCCTGTGCCTAAGAGAAGCTCTTGCTCTATCCTACCTTTGGGAGGGACCCACATCTCTCCACTGACTTCATATTATGCCTTTAGTGCCTAATTGAAATAATCTGGTTGGGAGCCTCCTGGGTGGGGAGTGGAAGACAATAGGACACAGAGATGCAGCAGATCTTTCCAGCAATATGACCAACAAACAAAAGGATCACCAAATGCAAGATACATCTTTAAAAAAACAAAACCCTGAACGGACCTGGAGTCGAGCCAGCAGTCCTTCCAAGTCAGAGCAGTGGTGAGTCACCAAAAAGCTTATATTCCTTCTGCCCACATTCTGCGTGCACCTCCCTTTCCTAATTTCTGGCTAAACATCTTCTGCTGCCTGTAATGAATACAGTTTCTGTTCCTATAAAGTACAAACACTTCTCAGACTAGGCTATCAGCAACCCGTAACAGGCAGATATCTCAGCATCTGGAAGACTGTAGTTTTAAAAATCTGACAAGGAATAATATCTGAACTTAGGTGGTAATTAAACTGTCTGAGCAATGCTAAGAACAGATACATTATCTTTTAATATCAGAAATGAAGTACTATTAGAGAACACAAAGCACCTCTCTACACAGGAAACATACAAAATGGATCCTTCTCTTGCTGCTGGGAGCTCAACAGATACTCATATGTTTGATCACATATTTGACATCACACTATTGCTCCTACTGACTACTGCCAGCTTTTCTGTGCAATCATGCTTGTATAAATTCACATATCTCATACAACTTTAAATGACTTTCAGAAATAAATTTTCCTATTAGCCATTTATTATATAATGATTCATGGTAAAATTTCTTGAATGCTACACTGAGCTTTTAGTCTGGGGAGGTGGCGGGGAAGAAAAACCAAGAGACATAAAACTGAACTAAGTAGACTACTGTGCTAATACAGGGCGGGGAGGGGGGGGAACAGGGGAAAGGGAAGTTCAGAAAAAGTCCCAAGAAATCCACCAAATTAAAAAGCTACATTTTATGTTTTGTGGCTTTAGAGATTACCGGGGGAGGTTATAACAAGAATCAAAATCATCTGTAAAACCACCATTTCCTGTCAGACGCAATATTTGCATGATTAGTGAACACAAAACATTTAAGAGAGAAATGCAGAAAGCTGCACAAGAAATACAAATGTACTTGAGAGGAAAAGAGACCAAAGTGTTTAATCCTTTGAAATATCCAGTACTGTCATAAAAACAGACTGAAGCCATAAATGCTAGGTCTGTAACTGATGCTCAGACAAATAGTTTCAGTATCTGATATTACACTATTCGTATATTTTCTTGCTGCTAATTTAATTCTCAGCTGTATCTGAATCAGAGATCACACTTTCATATCTGCTAAGGCAAGGAGCTTAGGACTTCCTTTGTGGTACCTTTCCAGATCTCTCATAAATCCATTTAAATTGACCTAAGGCTTTCCAAAAATCACCATTTCCTGTCTTTTTCCCTGACTTCATTGTACAGCACAAAGAGCACACCTTCATGGGAAACAGACAAAATGGATCCTCTTTTCTTCCTGCTGGGAGCCCAGGATACAGGCACACTTTTGGTTGTGCATTCAGCAACTCACAGCCACTTCTGCTGACTAACTCAATGATTCTATACACTCCTCCACTATTAGTTTTTCATTAGACCACTTACCAATAAACCAATTGTGCAAATTGGAAGCATTGGAAGGGCAACCAAGTTGGTGAGGGGCCTGGAGCACAAGTCTTATGAGGAGCGGCTGAGGGAACTGGGGTTGTTTAGTCTGGAGAAAAGGAGGCTGAGGGGAGACCTTATCGCTCTCTACAACTGCCTGAAAGGGGGTTGTAGCAAGGTGGGGGTCGGTCTCTTCTGTCAGGTGGCTGGAGATAGGACAAGAGGAAATGGCCTCAAGTTGCAGCAGGGGAGGTTTAGATCAGATATTAGGAAAAATTTCTTTACTGAAAGGGTTGTCAGGCATTGGAACAAGCTGCCCAGGGAAGTGGTTGAGTCACCATCCCTGGAGGTATTCAAAAAGTGCATAGACAAGGCACTTCAGGACATGGTTTAGTGGGCATGGCTGATGGTTGGACTCGATGATCTTGAAGGTCTTTTCCAACCTAAATGATTCTATGATTCTATGCTCTTCAGTTCAACAAAATAAATTTTTATCCACATAACAATAGACTCTGCCAGAAAATATCTAAGTATTCTGACACATGAACTATGGCCAGAGTAAAATAGCTTTGTCTAGAGAACTGTCCACAGAAGATCACCTCCTCCTGCTGCCAACCCTTCTAACTGAACCTTTAGCTCAAAAGTGGTAGATAATCATGGTATCGTTCAAATCCTAATGATGATGTGTGTTTTATACACTACAGCATCTTCCGTTCCCTCTATAAAACAAAGCCAGACCCAAAACCTCTGTAAGAACTGGCAGAAGCCGAGTATTAAATAGCATGTGGGCAGTAAAGTACACAAATTAGAAAGCGCCAAAACCAATACTCTTTGGGTGAAATTACACAACCAGTTCTATGATGGATAGCAGGTTAGATGATCATAGTAATTCCTTCAGCCTTGCCTCTATGACTTTGTGCCTAATTCTGCCTATTTCCATAAACACACCGCGATCTTCAGTTACAGGTATCATACATTATTTTCCCCCCATCATCCCTAAACAGGAGACACAGCCAGCTTGGGAACAAACAAGACTGCTGCCAGCAGAATTCCTGCATCATTTATGGCAAAAACAGAAGTACTCATTCAAGTTAAAAAAGAAATAAAAAAAAATTTTGCTGATAATTCACAGCCCTGCCTCTACCTCTCAGGAGCCATCTTCCACCCAACAACATTTTGTTTTTCATCTTGAAATTATTATAACCAAAACGAAAATCCTGATCTTTCTTTTGAAATTCTGTCTTCTGTTTTACCACCAGTCTCTGCTACTCACAGTCTTCATTACTCACAGTTGAGTTCCTTAGCTGGGAATTAGCTCTTACTCCTTCTTTTCCCCCTACAGCAGCAGCTAAGAGCTACATATTTTAATTATCAAAAATAGCACACATATACAAATACTACAAAAAGGAAGTATGTGATTATATCAGCATTTTTCTGAAGTTGGTATCTCTCATTTTAGCCTGCTGCCTTCAACGGGGCTAAGAATCATGTCTTTATATGTATTTTTGTATCAGTTAACAGGAAACCAATTTTGAATAAGATCTTTGGCTACTGTCGTATCGCACCTATTTTATATAGGATTAAGCCCGGCATTAGTGGGAACTGTAAGAATTGGTACTATCATTCTGAGATGTCATAATAATTTTCCAGATGTCACTTTGCTATCAGATCCTGTTCAGTCAAAGTTTGTATTGTAAGCATCTCCCAGAGAAAGAATGGAGGTCACAGACTGATTCCCATTTCATCAAGGGTCTTGAAATCATGTGGTTGCATGTCTTCTGTTATTTGAGAAATCATCTCTTCCTCTTTTGCTACAGGAAGTCAACACACACTCTAATAAAAGTAGTTAACCTAACAGCCAAAACTCGAGCAGGAAACATAGTTAGCTCAATGCAAGTCACCACTGACAAGCAGAAAACATGCAGAAACTCAGGTTTAAAAGAAAACAGTCTTAAGGGTTTGAGTCTCATGGAACAAAAACCTACATTTTTTCCTACTAAGTTGAATCTTGTTTTTTGAGTATCGATCCTTGATATGAACAAGGAAAAGCGAAAAAAACCCTGGAACAAGTGGAAATAGATCAAACTATTTATAAAATGTACAAAAATAAACCTTCATGTGTGACCACACAGAGTTTGTTACCTGTAAATACAGAGAGCATCTGTCTGTCTTCCACAAACAATACAAGGATGTAGACATTACAGAAATACAGTTGCATTTCACCTGGCAGTTTGATGCAGCGTACTTGCACATGACAACACATTGATTTTACTTCTACCTCCATGCAGACATCTACGTAAAGAAATCCATTAGGCAGACAGTTCTCATCTCTATTGACTGACAGAGTGACAATTGAATACTTTTCACCTTCCAAACTGACTGACAGCTAGACACTTAAACAAGCCTTCAAGTTGCAATAATAGTATGAAACACTTTCAATTACCTGAATCAAACAAATCCATGATCCCACTAGTTGAATGCATTTTTCTGTCTGCTGCTATGCCTGGCTTGGTTTACATTGTTGTTTGGGCAATTCAGATCCCTAACAAGAATGCTGCAAACAAACAGCAGCCCAGGGTTTCTAAACAATGAGTTATACCTAAAGTAGTCTTACTACACACATTTTTGTGACCAGAAAAAATAAATGCAGCCAGCCTTCTGAATCACTTCCTTACTAGCCTAGCAAGGAAGCAAATCTTTTAAACTTACAAAAAAATGCACGGGAAATAGCTACGTCTTTAGGTAAGTGTCATTCTAATACTAGTAAATGTTAAATGCCAGCCTGCCTTTAAAAGGTGAACATTTGTTTTTTTAGTGAAATGAAAATGCAACAAACAGTATTTTAACTTTGGGTCTAAATGCATGAACAGTTTGGCCAGTTTTCTAATTCAAATTCCAGGTATTTTTCTAATTAATTCAAATTTTAATGAATGAAATTCTCTCCAATTAAAATCTGAATCTATTTAGGGCACAATAATGAACAACTGAATTTGACAGAGAAACAACAAATTGGGAAATTAGACTTCTCGAATACGACAGCTCATAAGTAATCAAAACCATCTATATTTGCATTTTACAATTTCTACAATGAATAACTAAGGTTGGAAGTATCTAATGTTCTGTAGACATCAATATGTGTGGCTGCAAGACATTCAGCATGATCAGACTGAAATATCTAAATGAACATGCTTATGAGTTAAACATATACACTGCATAACAGGCAAACAAGTAGGATCAGGGTGCGCTCTAATGTACTGTAATTGGGTTGACAGAAATAAAAGGAAAAGTCAGAGTCCATCAAGAACTGTTCAGTAAAAAACACACAAAAAGCAAAAGATTGTCTTTACAATTGAACAGCTGCATCAAAAATGGTCAAAGCATTTTAAAAGACATAATTTTATGTTCTGAGAAAACAAGAACTGAAAATAAACCACGTTTCCATATATTTCCCTTATAAAAACTGGCTTTTAAGCCATGTTATGTCTAAGGAGGTTGAGTACAGTTACTAACTTTTCCCTTTCCTCTCTATGCACTGCTTGTTTTGTTTGGAATCCAGGCAGGTAACAGATAATCTTTACAAAAACCCAGTGTTGCTCTGCAAGCTCCATCACAGTTTCAATGTACACAACCATAAAGACTGAAAACTTACATATTTCTTTTCCTTTTTTTCAAACAACGACCAGATCTTAAAATAAATGTAAAGGGAAAAAAAAAAAAAAGCCCAAACAAACAAAAAAGCCAACCCCCCAAAACCTACCCTCTGAACTGAGCAAATAAATCTATGTTAAATCTACAGTATTTGAAATCATATATGGTATTCAGTTGCTATTATGAAAATAATATTTTAAAAGATTTTGAATATAATGTCACAACACCAGTTTTACAGTATTAATAATTTAAAGGATATGTAAGAACACGTTTTATCAGTTTGTCTCTTAGAACGAAATTAAATAATTAGCAAGAAAGCAATTACTTGATAATACTCTTCTAAGGTTACTGTGCTTAGCGTTTCTTCTTTTTTTTAATCAGTCAATACTATTTGAAGGCGTCAATATAGAATTTACTGTGCGCACAACATAAAATGACTCTTTCAGAAGAGACTTGCTGTTGCACACTACATAGCAAATTGATTTTCTGAAAAGGAATGCAGCCTGTACTTAACCTAACAGTGTAACCTTGTTGTACTACATGAAAAGGGATCATGCATATTGATTTCTTTATTACAATTCCTCCTGTGATCAGTAAACATTCGTAAACCCTTCTTCTTGGAAAAAAATATTTTTCTACTTTGAAATTAGCGAATATAAACAGGCTTCAATTTTGAATTCTAAAACTGTCCCTCTTTTCACAGGGAGGTAGATGCCAGACTATTCTGGTTTTCTTTGCCTGTATTTTAGGGGTACATTTTTTTTCAAGTTGCAAAAACCAAGCAAACTGGATTGATGCCACTGACAAATCACTGGTTTTGCTAAACTTAGGAAGTTTTTCTTAAAAAAAAAAAGTTGGATTCTTGATGTACATATTCATTCTCCTTTAAAAATAATGGCTTGCGTACAAAAAGAGCAAAACAGAGAAAAAAAGAGAGAGGCACTATCACAGGGAAAAAAGTAAAAGACCTCGTACAGTATCTACCCTGATAAAGCTAAACTAGAATAGTAATGGAACACGAATTTTATATTGCTTTCTTTTGAACACAATTAAACTTCAGAGTCTGTTAACATGTAGTTTCTGGAATCGATGTAAGCAATTAAAAAATTTCAACCAAAATGTTTTGTGAGGCGTAATTACTATAAGGTCACTAGATATTATTTGGAGTCAGTTTAGTTTATCACATTACGACATGACAGGACGTGAGGCAAAAATTATAAATTCCTTCCCTAAATCTGTCCTTTTCTGATTTAGATGGATGAAGAATAATTAACTCTTAATTATTCAGATGACTTCAAGGCAGTTTCAGGATTCAGTAAAGAATGCAGTCATTTTAACCAAGGAAAGCAGTCTCCTATCATTTATCAAATCTTGCAACTTGACCAATGATGAATAAAAAAATCTATGTTTACCCACAGCCCTAACTGCTACCTTAGAGGTTGTTAAGCAACAAAATTTCCTTTAAATTCTACCATATGCAAATTATCAGATGCAATTTGCATTTTAAAGTATTTAACTCTACATATTTATTGGATTTTGAGGCCATGCTGATCATTGATTTATGTGCTTCTGGCAATCATATTTCCATATTTGTATGATTTTGATGACAGTAATAATTCAAATATGCAGAAAGTTGTTCTTTGAACAATATCTTTAATTACGTCCTCAAAGCATCATTGTTTTGCCTGGTGTCCTGACAAAAATGGTTTGAAATGAGAAATGGCATTATGATCCGAAATGCACAGAAGTACATTTGTCCTTTGCTGTCTAGTACCAAATGCACAGAAATGACTTTTCATGTTAACCAATCCTCAGCCCTAACCAGTCTGCAAAGCCCAGCAACCTTGCACGTAAATACTTTATTAATTCTGACACACTTTCACGACAAATTCAATCACAGTTCATAAGATTTCTGTTCAAAATGCAAAACCTGCCCCATTTACTTTGCCGCTAACTCAGAAAGTTTTGCTGCCACGTTTTTTTATTAGAGTTGTCACAAATTATGTGCACTCTTATGAAAGCTATCAAGAACTGTAATCATTAAAAGATCCACAAATATTTTGCCCATTTACTTCTCAAACGCAACCATCAACCATGTCTTCTGTCACCACTATCAGAACAGTTTGTTTTAATACAAGTTTGGTCACTGGAACACATGTATAAACTTTTTAGAATAATTGTTCACTCATGTACAAATATACAAGAGTAATGCATTAGCCTACACGATGAACTTGTGTTTTAGTTAAGCATTCCTATTTATACTAATGTTCATTTAAATATTGTGCAAAAGTCAAATATTATCAGAATAATATAACATTTTACTTTAGTGCAGCATAGATTTACTGGTTTGCTGTTGCCATAAGTAGTGTTCTACATAATACTCTTTCTGCCTCGTTCAGGGACAATCTAATATTTAAAATAAAATAAACAACAGACCCTTTTTCAAGTTATATATAATTTAAGAAGACTCTGTTTCTTTTAAAAAATGCATAAGTAGTTCCATAAATAGAGTTGAAATTAACCTAAATTTATCAACATTTTTCCATCTGTAAAACACACAGTATTAAATTCTTATGAAATCATTAGGCATACAGTTTGCTTACTCAGAACCAAAACATACTGCAGCATAAATGGGTGGTTTTCTCTCTGATTTTTTTAAAATATGTTTTACCAAAAGAATCTCCTTTGTATATTTCATCCTGCCAGATAGGCAAAAGCAATAATGAAGGTATGTAGCAACTATGATGATCATTAAAAAATAAAAGCAAAAACAAAGGAGAAACCCTCTACTCTTCACAATAGTGGCATATTTTCTGGCCTGCAAATATCTCAAAACAATAGTTTTTTCTTCAGACAGACTTGAATATTTTATTTATGGATGCTGAACACAAATTTAGTGCACACTATAACTGTATAAAGCTCTGCTTTATTTTTTATGAGAGCACCCCAGGCAAACAAACATATAATGTAGACCTGATGTCAGCCACCCTAATATACTTGTTACATTGTTACGATTTATTTTTTTTTTTAACTCCCCAGGTGGAAGGAAAGAATTCACAAGTTTGTTATATCTACTTCTTATCTCATTTAAATATAAGCTCCTCAGATCAGTAAATAAAAGGAAACAGGTGTAATTTTGTGTCATCCTTTAAAGAGACATTTAGTATTTTGCTAAATGTTGTGGCACACCACCATACCGAATCTAAACTCACTTGACTACCAAAACACATTTTAAAGACAATTGCACTTTTACCGTGTTTCTTGATTCACTGTAATGTAAATATCTTGTGTTGTTCCAAGCAAGCATACTGTTAGTAAAACACATGACATTTGCTGAACAACCTTTAAGGAAATAATTAGATAAAGACAAGCTGCTGTTTTTCAGCCCCTATCAGATTAAAAATGTTTACCTCTTTACCAGACAGGTATGATGCACTTACTATCAAAATTATGCAAATAAGTTTACCATTAACTAGATGTGTTAGCAATATTACAAGTAAATACACAATCTGCGCAAAAAGAATCCAGTTTTACTTATAAAAGGTCCCACGTTTTACCTTTAAATCCTTCTAAAGATCATAAAGATAAATGCCTTTGTAATGTTTGAATCTATTTATAACACACAAGTGCTGCTGCTGGAGGTGAAGTTAAACCAGCGTTTTCACGGGGAAAGTGGAAAATTAATTTCAGCCTCTCCCTCCGACACTCCCTAGCGGCTAAGCACGGAGGGGCACTGCCGACCCCGGCCCGCTGCCTGACCTCCGGGGCCATGGCGCAGGCAGCCGCGCAGGCAGCGGTGCAGGCAGCGGTGCAGGCAGCGGCCGCCCAGCGCCAGGAAACCCTTTGGGCAAGGTACAAGGAGAGGCAGCCCTGAGTGCCAGCCTTTACAGATGAGGGAAGCAAAAAATTTAAAAATAAAATAAAATAAAATCAAATCCCGCAAGCGTTAACGCTTGGTCGTTGTCCCGCGGAGGAGCGAGCACCATGGCCACGCGCGCCACTGCCAAGGGCTGGGGAGGTGAGAGAGGCAGCACATGGATTTCGTACCAGGCCGGGAAAGAAAAATGACAGCACAGCATCCTGGTGTATGAGCAGTCCCGTGCCCCCGGTACCGAGGCACTCCGAAGGAAACGCAGACAGGATTTTTCAGTTCTGATTAGCTACATCTCTGCATTCTCCCATTTAAGCTAAACTTTTCACATCTGTGCACGCGTGTGCGTGTGTGATTAAATAATCTAAAGACTATGGAAAAGAGAGACATAACAACTCAGCTGAAATTAAATCCCAGAAAGGGGAAAAAAAAAAATAACGTCCAATTCACTGCAACTAGCCAATCATTTGTGGAAATGCTTAATCTAGGAAGCATATTACACAAAAACAACAAAGAACACGCTTAATAAATCTCTAAATTCTTCCTAAATAATTAGGTAAACAAATTCTGAAGCGGTTTCCAAGAAATTTAAATATGTGATTAGACGCAAGTTTACATGACCATTACCATTCAAAGCAAACACTGTTTAGCATCTCACAGTCCATTCTTAGAGGCACAATTGTTACCTTAGTAATTTTTCTCCCCTTTTTTTTTTTCTTTCTTTCCTTTCTGTAGCCCCTTAAAGTGCTCCAGAGACTTATTATTGTGCATCCCTTGTCCTGACCATAATTGCCCACCAGGTACAATCCTTCTCATGACTGAGATGTCCTAAACACAGCCAGGTGCTCTCTAGGGCAGCTGACGTATTTCCACCATGTGAGGACCAAGGACTGGACACGTCCCGGTTCCACGAACACTGGAGGGGACAGAACCAACACTGTTTACCTTATTAAAATCTGTGATTCTTTATTAACTTGTTGTATATGCTCTCGAGAAGGGGTCAAATACATTTTCCTCTCAGAGGATGAACTCCTTTAATGAATCATGTGGCTACAATAAAAATGTAAACGTACAAAGAAAGCTGAGATTTTACACATATAATCCAAAATACTCAATTTTAGAACTTAAGAATAACACAGCATTCATTTATTTTCTTGAATACTCAACCCAGTATTAAACTGTAAAACTATTTTGTAAACAAATTCAATTTTGGCCCTTAAGACTATGACATTGTAACTAAATGGGTAAATGAAAAATATTTTAGTTACAGCTAAGGCCTCTCAATATATTTCAGGGATAATGAATGAATCCTTAAACCGATACCATAAAATATACAGAATTTATAAATAATTAAGACATTTATCTTCATGGTAGAGAATAAAGTTATTGTATGTAGTTTAGATATGAAAATTAAATTCCTGTATAAAACTGGTACCATTTTTATCATTTGTAGAGCTCAGTAGCACTGCTTATTAATAATAGATTAAGCAGTTGTAGCCAGCTATATAAATTGGCAGTTGATTGCAAAGGGACCTAAAATTGCAATAGCACAGCATAGCAGTTAATGCAAAAAATGGCCCTTTCATTTGTAAAATAACAAAAATCTGCACCTTAAATTGCTGCGCTCAGCTTGTAGCTGTTGTAAGGCAAAAATGAAAGTAATATGCTAAAATTAAAGCGATATGGTAGAAGCATTTACCAGCAAATATGAGTACAAATAAGTCAGTTTCAACACTTGCTTCTCATTGAAAATTAAAGCAAAATATTTACTAGTTTACATGATGAATTCAGAACCACTCGATCTGAGAAAGTCAAAAGGCATACCTAATACTTCAATGTTGTACTGTGAGCTACTTCATACAGTACAAACGAGTAATGTACCTTTGAAAGAATTCCACTCTGCGAACAGAAGCAAGCTGCTTTTCCAGGGGCTTAAAAGAAATTCCTTTGTATCAACTTAGTTGTATGCAAATCAGGTTTAAAAAAAGAAAGACCTGGATGGGAACTGAGAGTAAGGAAACCTTGCAAAGTACAACACAGATGAAATGCAAGGGTAAACACACTTTTGTATGTGTTAAAGTCACCGCTTCATGCTTAACACTGAAAAGGCTTACTAGAAAACATCTGCTTCTATAAAAGCTAAAGTCAACTTGGCAAAAGCAAGTGATAAACGGCCAGTTTCCATTTAAGATGCCTAAACCCAGGAACAAAATAATGTTGAGACTCTGGAAGTGTCCACTTCTATAAAACTAACATACAGCTTTTCAGCAATTCAGCTCCCTCAGTGTTTGGATAGCATAAGCATTCTTCTAAACAGGCACAATTAGAAATACTAGAAAACTGCAAAAGATATAAGAATCACTTATATTACAAAACCCTGACTAAAAGGAAAAAAAGAAGTATTATAACATTTTTCTGTAGTTTGAAAAAGGTGTACATGGAAAAATAGTGAATAGTGCATGACTAAGCACACGAAATAAGAAAAATGTACAGGTCAACTCATTTATAGTAATTCAACCTTCATCTTCTGATTTACTTACTGTAAAAAATCTATTATAGCCACAATTTGGTAGTGAACTGTAGCCATCTACTGGAATGAACAGATAAAGCAAATGTTTAAGACAATGTTCCTCCCCAGGAATTTAGCTCGCTTAGCATGCTCTCTAGTATACGCCAGAAAATGAACGGTATTAGATGCTATTAATACTGGAAAAGGAATATCTCTCCGAGCCAGTGCAGGCTAAACAATGTCAAAAATACACTCATTCATTCGACAAGCACATTTAAAAAAAAAAAAAAGCAATGCTTTTTACAATAGCAATGCATAGATTGTTTGCTATAAATGGTGAAATTTTATCTTATGATCACTTTATTTACATTTTCAAAAGCACGTAATAGCAAGTGTTTCAAGTGAAACAAAATACTACTTATTGAATATTTATTTTAAAGCAAAGCAAATTAAATAATTGCAGCGCTTTATGAATTTGGGACAGTGTATTTCATTAATCACCATCGACATAGTACTAATAAGCTTAACTTTATTTTAAAAACAAAAAAAGAAAAGATCAACCCATGCCAAAGTCTGCTGCTGTTCTGAAACATGAGAGCTTATCCCAATACTTAGGGCAATATTCTGAGTACAGAGACTCTGGCTGCATCCAACTGTCATGAGGTAAGGAGGCAAGCACTAATATTCCCAGAGGAATTTAATCAACCTATCTTCAGCTTTTAAGTACGCCTTCTAAGACATCTCAGATTCTACCGGGAAAGGAGTGAATGTTGAAGGGATAGGAGGGACCTGCAGAAAAATCCAAACCCATTATGGAGGAAAAACACCCTGCAGAAAGAGATGATACCTTTTATTAGACTAGATGATGCTACTCGAAGAGTGAGCAAGCTCTCCTCTCAGGCTCAGACAAAGGGACTGAGCTGGAAAGTACGTCTGCTTCTTCCGGAGGGATAGTTTCATCTACAAGCATCACCTCCTTCTAACTCCAAGACCCACCATCATGGCTGCAATAACACGACTACTAATAGTCTGTTCTCAGAGAAGACACTACTCGTAGTGCAGCGCCAAAGGACAGTAATTCAGTCCCAAGCTGCAGGTATCAAGATATGTCGTCAGAAGTAGAGATGCTAATAAAATTGTTGACTGGTGAAAGGGGAAACCAGTCACAATATGATCCTGTTGTTCCGCTCTTAATGCGGTTTTGGGCCAATTTAATTTCCATTATGAGGGGACTCGCAGGCTGTACTGTCAGCACACATTCCCCTCTGTCCTCTAGGCATTTTGGCCCTACACAAGCAACATCAGAGTCTTTTCCAAGCATTTCAGGCATCGTAAGGCACTCGGTTCACGTTATTCATAAACACAGCAGAAACATGTTTTCTGTTGCATTTGGGCCCTAAAATAGACACAGGAGATTTCTCAAGATTTAATGTTTGCCTTGAGCAAAATTAGCCCATTAAAATAAGGTACGAGGTTTAATCACCACAGAACAAGGGCAATCCACGAAGATGGGATGCATAATGGTCTAAATCTTTAACCTTATGAGTTGCTTCTGGAACTGTTTCCTGAAAAGGGGGACAAATGCAGCTGGTAAGGGAAGTGGAGGATACCGATAGCATTCAAAGAGCAACAGCAAATCACTGAAATGTGTACACACACACACACAGAGTACACCCTACAAAATGGGAGTGACTAGAAAATCCTTATGCCACGATTAACCCCTACATAACTCAGCCTCTACGGCTCAGGGGAAGCCAGCACAGGATTAAGCAAAAATTATTACACGGAACAAGTCAGCAGAGCTTTGCAGTCAGAGGCATGTTAAGGTCTCCTCAACGGTGCCTGAAATTTCCTAAGTGCATTTGAAGATCTGCTCCAATGTATTTATTGTGAGACCAGCAATGCCACATGTGAAAATCAACTATTCCTCTCAAAAAATCCCTTCTCTAAGCTTTATGACCTTAGAAGATCAGCACCATTCAGTAATTCCAAAAATCACAAATCACTGTCTAATAAAGTGAAATGTAACTAAACAATTTTAAATGGGGAACAACATCTTGGCAAGTCACTTACAAAAGCCCATTAATGAAATTAATTAGTTAAGGTATAAACAGTAAAACTTCGACTCAGCAAATTCAGCCAGATTAAACGCTTTACATTGATGGGCTCTCATTGACAAAACCATTTTTTCTACAGCAAATGGGGAGGAATTTGTATGAACTATCCCACCAGGCAGAATTGGTAGTGAGCAGATGGGGTAGTAACATCTTTAACCAGCACCATTAAGTCTCAAAAAGGATAAATATACTCATGCTTCAAAGCATAAACCAACCATGTATTGTCATCAGGAGGTGGGGTGGGGGGAGGGGGGCAGGGGAGGAAGAAAAAACAAACAAAACAGAAAAATCCAGCCCTCCGTCCCCCGCTGTTAGGGAAGTTTACTCAGTTACTGCTCAGTACAACTCTTCTTACAGCTCTCCTGAAATAGCTGGTACATCAAGATTTGAAGGTGTTTTAGTAATTACTATAGTAAAATCAAATGCATTGACTGCTGGATTCAACCCTACGTTGATGAAACCTATTCTGTATCAGTTGATGATATAAATTCAAAATCTCTTGTAATATATCCTACTATTCAATGAATTGTTAAAAAAAATAAAAAAAGACCAACCCCCCCAAAAACTGGTATAAGCACCAAACAAAATCCCCAAATCAGGTCAATGCAAGGTATACGTTTAAGATAGAGGAATGATAAATAACTGCAGCTCTGCACAGACGTGATGGTATCCCAGTACTTCAGATACTATACTACTAGGTAGAACAGCTTTTTTTTTTTTTTTTTTTCTCTCCTCCCTTCTCCCAAATCACTATCAGCAGTTTTTATAAAAGACATCTCAGTGAGATAACTGGTTATGGAATCAATAAATGATATGACAGTTCATCCAGTCCGTGTAGCACTACGTGGGAAGTAGTGCCCTTCTTGTTACGGTTCAGTATTAAAAGATATGCTTGAAATACAAAAGGCTGCTGAACAAACAACATTGAATGTCAAACAATTGACCATTTCTCACAAATTTTCAAAACCTGCTGAAGAAAATAACTGTGTATAGACAGCAATAACATTTAAAATTGCCTTTATCTTTTACAGACCATCATAAATTCGGAGGGTGAAAACTTGGTGCTACCCAAGTCAATTGCACCATGTCCTTTGATGAAACCAAAATACAGCCAAAGCATTCTGCAGTTTTACTAGCATTTTAAAAACATCTGCTTTTTCTACGTAACTCTAAAAGATAAGTTTGTACCATGCTACAACTGCTTCTACATAATCAACTGTCATTTTTATGTGTAATACAGGAACCCTTAAAACCTGGTTTTGATTCATTGAATTACACTGGGTTAACACGTGACAATTATTGCACCCACAGCATCCAGGCACCATCCAAAAAAAAGGGGAGGATAGAAAGATATAGGACCACAAGCCTTATGGAAACTGCGCAGCCATTCCCTACATAGGGCTTTCTAGTTTTAATGGCCTATTTCACAGAACAGTCTCTTGGAAATAAACTCAACCTGTCACTACGAGGCAGACCAACATGCTGATTATACTAAAATTATGAATCTCTTTCTGAACCGCAATGTTATTCAAATCCCTTCCTCTATCCCCTTCCCGCTCTATAAGGCTCAACAAGCTGGAACAATAATGTGCTGAGCCACAGCAGCGAGGTCGGTTGTACGAGATTCTATTCATCTTTTA